>NC_142502.1:19821607-19974196 GCF_057876585.1 Rhinolophus sinicus
ATACTGAAAATCTACAAGAATTTTGTACCTGTTTCACAACTGTGTAATGTAATGCATGTAATTTGTATAGAGAAGGTCTATAAGCAGACGTATACTGAAGAGGTAGAAAAGGCCTTGTTCCTACATTAAATAATTGGCAACTAAAAAATATTTATATTTTAAATTAAAATATCTAAGAACACGTGTTATTTATTTATGGTTTATGATATTCTGCTTTAAATGACTTTTTAGATTAAACAACTTAAGGTTCCCAGACAAGGGCTGTTACTGTATTGTGGGAAGACAAATTTGCAATGTCTAAGGCCAATTAGTTTCAAGTACATTGGTTTTTACCTTGTCGTCTTTTCAATTGCCATTAACTCTACAGATGCAGATGATTCCAGGTGATAATTTTCAGCTGTTCAGCTTTCTGTCCTTACAAGGCCACACCTGGTTCAGTCTCATATTTTCCTTGGATGAAATCCTGGGTTAATACTGCTGGAAGAGACGCCCTATTACACACACATTCACTAATTTTCCAAAATGCAGTGTCTCTGTCACCCTATTAGAAATAATATAGTCTGCCACATTTTGAAAAGAAGCATTTGCCCTCCTCTCCACTGTTACATTTTTTTTATTTTTTAAATATTCTAGACACAGATTTCCAGGCAGTTGGCTTCGGGCCTAGCCTGGCCTTAGAAGAGACTTCACAATTCATTGTCTACCTTCCACTATTGAGCTATATGTTATGTTGGAGGAACATAAAACCATGTTACTGAAAATATTCTTAATTACTGAAAATATATAAAATATACTGATACATCATTTATTTCTGCCCTAATTACCCTTATAAACACAGCACTACAGATTTACTAGAGACAGTGAACTATTTCTTTTCAGAAGGAAATGCTATTTATTTTTTTCTAAAGCAAGTTGAAAGAAAGCATCAATTATATTACCAGTTAAAGTGAAACTTGAAAACTAGCATTTTCCCAAAATAACAGCAAAAATGCTATGAGACAAATAGCTATAAAGTATTAACAAAACCATATTTTACTAAAATATTTTATTGCAATAAGATATCCACTCTGCTCAAAATCAATACAAAGTAAGTTATTAAAATTATTTACATACAAATGAAACTATAGTTAATAACTGTGAGTAAACAGCATCAACACAATTTTAGACTCTAAATCACTATATAATTTTCTAAGATTGTTAACAATAGTAAAGGAAAAACATCCTGATCATGGTTGGTAAATTCACTGATTTACATAAAAAGAAAAGCCTTCCATCAAGTACATTTAAGACAAATAATTGATTCTTTTGAAGAGTAACTGGAGAAAGTCTAATTTACACCTATACACCACAGTCCAGTGAACTGTATGATTGGTTAAACAGCATATTTTCCAAACTTCACACCTATTTCCCACCAGATTTTACCTCAGTATTAATGTCAAAGTAAATTGAATTTCAAATATTAAAAACAAGTATCTACATTACTTTTCAGTCAGTTTGAAGCTAATATCCATGGTGTAACAAATTCTGATATTTGCACTGTGTCCATTCAGATATGCCCACAAAAAGTAGTCTGTTGATGAGTTTAAAAATACATTAAGATGACAAATCTGTTTCATTCTGAAATGAAACTTCAAGAATATATTTTTATTAGGCATTTTGGTAACAAATCATTACCCTATATAGTTGACTTATTCAGTATATTTTTAAAAGTAAGTGAAGTCCACCAGTTTTTGTTGGGAAAAAAAAAATCATTTCTCCAGTTGTTGAGGAGTACTAAAAGCTTCGTAGACATTAGCCGCAAAGTCTCTCACTTGCTCCATCATCAACAGATCCTAGCAAAGATGACAATAAAATGTTACAGTTTGTAAAAAGTACAGATAATTTGAATTCATTTCTGAAATAAAGCAATGAATTTAGGTCTAAGTTTTGTGGCGTTAAGGTCTAGGAGATATTTATTGTTTAGGTTCTTATATGAGGGATGGTAAGTATGCTATATATTCAAGTGTGACTTTGAAAAAAGACCCAAAATGGTCTTCAAATGGATTTTTATGTGTGCCAAGTGCCAGATAAATATCTTTTGAGTAAAGGATTACAATACTAAGGATACAAGTCTAAAGGTACTTTGGCTGGACGCTGACATGACGTGGTTGAGGTATATTACTTTCTAGAAGATTTAATATAGAATATATGTAGTATGTCATATATATATACACGCACATACATAAACCACACATGCGCACTTGAGAACAATGGTTCTAAAGGCATTTGTGAGTGAAAAGGAAAAAAAATTACATCTTTATTTTCATTAACCTTTAACTAAAATCGAGCATTTCCTTCAATCATGAATATAAGCAACAAACTGATAGTATTAGCAGAACTTGTGAATTTATCTTCTGTAGAAATCATTTTCGTATCATATGATAGTTGTAGAAGTTACATGAACTGCCATTACGTCTTGTATAATGCGTGAACAAAGAAGCAATATTGTGACATCAATTTTTAAAAGTATTTTGAAAATTATATAATTGATTTTCTTTAAACCCTATGTATTTTACAATATGCATTTGTAGATATTGTTCTTAGAAGGGGTCCATAGACTTCATCAGACTGTGAAAGATCCTTGACACAGAAATGGTTAAATGCCCCTGTGAGAGGCAGAGGACTAGGAAGTGAACCTAGTCTTTGTGTCCCTCTTAAGTACCAGAAAACCAAAGTGAGCTTTAGGCAAGTCTTGATCTCATGGGTAAATTCTCTGAACATCATTCGGTATTTTAACTCATAGAAATGATAGTTAAAAAAATTGGTGGAAGTCTTGTCAATTAACAGCCTATTATATACATTTAATCTATATCCAGTCACACTAGAGAACTTTGTAAACAGTATCAGTGGTATTTTTACTAGATTGAAACCTTTTGTTTTCATTATCAATTATACAGATTTTAATTAAGTAGCACATAAATTACTTAAGCACCAAGGCTGCTGGTGGTGTATTATGCTCAGTTTTATTACACTTGTCTGTCAGGATAAACGGCCTAGTGATGTAGCCAGAGACTTTATGAAAGTGGAGAAAAGTAAAGTTAAGGTTTGAATGCCAGAAGTTACAGCCTTTTTTCTCACACTGATATACATGTGAAAATTTAATTAAAAATTTAAAACCAAGTTTTTAATGTAAAAACATTTGAGCTTAAATTAAGTTTAAAATTAAGTGAAATGAGATCAGCTTTACTCACTCTTCTGCAATATGAATGCCTAACTCTCACGGGTGAGAAACATGGCAAAGAAGACTGAACAGAACAATGAGGGGAAATAAGCTTGTGAAGGACAAGCTAATGACACTATACAGAGAAAAGAAGAAATACAACCCAAGACTCAGTGCTCTTCATGTTCCTGAGTAGAAAGTCCACATAGAAAATACTCTAACTTGTCTGAGAAGATGCCGTCTTTACACTGAGGGCTCAGGGTCTCTTCTCACTGCACATTACTGCAGTAGTTTGGAATTGAGGGGTATTGCAAGTCATTTTTTACTTGTAATACCGTTTCCAAGTTTGCAAATGACGCAGAAAAAACTTTATGTGGATTCAAAGTTATCCTTTTAATATCAGTATCACTCCATGCGCTCTAAAGTGCTTTCCTAAGAAAGGAGTAATAGGTAGACTAGTGAAAAAATTTCAATAACCTACTTGTCTATGCAGCGTTTAGTTAGCAAATTATTGGTGTACTATTAATAGTTATATTTGTTAATTATTAAAATGCTTTACTTCTCTACAAAAATGTTTTGGTTTTCCTTAAAATTTGAGGAACGAATCTGCCTCAAGGCTCAATATTCTCACTAGCACAGCTTAACTGTACACTGACCCCTAGAATGTATCTGGACTAAAATGCAGTCTAACAGGTGTAGAGCTATAATATGGAGATGGAAATTTCTAACCTAATCTATTTGCCATGATACGTTCTTACTCTAATGGGGCACTCTATCACATGTGGTTTCAAGTTTTTGGTTTCTTTGAACAAACATCACAGGAGAGAAATGTAATTTTACGTTAGGCAAACAGGACCACCTCCAAAAATACAATCTATTTATAAAACCCCAAAGCTTTCTTCTTACCTGAACAAAATGACTAGGTGTTTCACTGCAAACGGAATGGATCTGTCCATTTATTATTGGAATTATCTTAGCTAAAGGCAGGCTGACACTGGAAAGACTGAAAAATCATCATAGTAATAATTATTTTCTGAACTTTTCTTACAGGTATTTAACATTTTAATTGTAAAATTAATAAATAGGTATTGAAAAATCCTTAATGTATTCATAAGAAAATAAAAATCGCATAATTCTACCACCTAGATAAAACTGTATACTTGACATCATGGTTAATTTCTTCAAGTAATTTTTATAAATATTGATGCTTGTGTGTTTTTAACAGATAACTATAACCTCCAAAGAAATACTGCTTTGAATTTTTAATTCATAAGCAGTTTTCACCTTATTAATATATCTCCCAAAGTTGTGTTTTTTAATTACACGGTAATCCATCTACCTGTGACAATTTATATCATCAGCTTCCTAGATTGGGCATTTAAGTTTTTGCCTAATTTTCCTTAATATAAATAACTCTTTGTGTTAACATGGGATTACTGGGTCAAAGGGTATTAATATTTTTAAGGTTTAAAAAGTATATTTAAAAAATAAAATGTATATTGCCAAATGCCCTCTGCTTTTCCAGCAGTGTGTGAGAATACCTGCTCCATCATGCCTTCTAAAATGCCAAGCATTATCTTTTTCTTTAATCATTGTATGTTTGGTAGCTGAAAATGATATCTCAACAGTTTTGATCTTTCTCTTAATTTCTAGCAATGTTTACTGTTTTTCCCCTCCACTCCAGTGAATTGTACCATTACTTATTCTGCTGTGTAAGCAGGAAACCTAAGCATTAGTCTTGGCACTTACTTCTCCTGTATCCTATATCCAATCTCTCCACAATCTTAAATATTTCTCAAATGTATCTACTTTTCCCCATTGCCAAACCTAGTCCAAACTAAGCATTACCTCTTGTCTGAACATGCGTGAGATGAATAAATGTGAGATTATGTATAATGATTGTTAAATGATTATATGTGATATGATGTTATTATGTATGAAACGACTCTTAAAAAACAGATTGTTGTGTTTCCAACAGAAATTGAAGAGACCACTATCACACAAGGTCCATGAAGTTAGGTTCCACGTCTGCTTTACTCACTGTATTCTCCTAGCACCCAGTAAAGGCCCTGGTGCACAGTGCATGTTCAATACGCACTTGCTGAATCAATTAATCAAAATCTTCATTCATCTACTGCTATGTCCCACTCCAGCTTCCACTTTCCCAAGTCCTTCTCCACAAAGCAAAGTGATCCTGCAAGGCAAATCCTGCCACTTCTCTAGTGGCTCCCAGCATTCTCAAGCCGAGAGCCATAATCGGTGCTGAATTCTCGCCCCAACTTCATCTCACACCACTCTTTTCCCCCTTCCGTCTGTTCCACTGCCACCGGCCTTCTTCCAGGTCCTCAAAGTGAAACTTGGTCCTCCTGTCTTCAAAAGTCTTTGGCCTGTGGCTTCTGTCTTTAATCTCAACTGCCTCACTCCAGTCCAAGGTGTATTTAATAGTCACTCAGTTTTTAGATTTCAGTTCAAATGATTTCCTCAGGGAAAAATACGCTTGCACTTTTCGTGTTTGTTCCAATACTTCCATTACACGTTCATTGTTCTTTTCCTTTCTAACACTTATCATAGTTTGTACAATTATGTTTACTGTCTGTTTCTCCTACTAGATGGTAAGATCCATGAGGGTAGAGACCTAGTACAGCACTTGATACATAGCATGTGCTCAATAAATAGATGTTCGATGAAGGGACAGATTGGCCATTTCTCTCTGTTCTTTTGTGAAGTATCTGTGTTTATGACCATTTCTTTCTGTGGGTATTTCCTTCCTTAACCGATGTGTATATAATGCTATTAACTTCTTTGTATGACATATATAGTTTGCAAACATTTCCCCAACATTATCATTTGCATTTAATATTAATTATAAAGTTAACAAAACTTGTTTGATCTATGTTTTAAATTTTACAATAAAACCTATCATTTTGTTTATCTAAAGTTTTCATTCATTCTTAGAAAGATTTCCTCCACTTTGAGATCAAACAGTTGTTTTCTATCAGTTCATTTATGTTTTTATTGTTTAAACATCCTGGTCACACACACACACACACACACACACACACACACACACGCTATACGTATGGTACAGGAGGACTTAATTTTATTATTACTATTTTACAATTAGTCACTGTAAAATGACTATTTGTCTTATTAACATTTATGAAATAATATAGCTCTTCCTCATCTTCGTCGTGTGCCAATATCCTGCATATTTTAGACTCCGTTTGTGGCTATTACATACTATTCCATTGCTTTATCTACTCTTTTATGAATAACATTACTCTAATAACTACACATTATATTCTATGTTCTATAGGTGAAGTACATTCATTCCTCTACTTTTTCAATAATTTCTTGAATATTCTCAGCCGTTTATTCCTCCAGATCACTTTTACTGTCAATTTTTCAGATTCAAAAATAAAGCAACCACCTTCTAATCCCTAATTTAGTGGTACTTCGGTTACATTTATAGATTAATTTTGGGAGGCTAACTTCACAATTTTTAGTTGATTTGGGTTTCTAAGTGTAAAATTATGTCACATTTATATAACAATTATTTTTTCCCTCCCTTTCCAAAACTGACATATCATTTTTGAAAGAATTTAACTTAGAAAATCAAGAGTCAGCAAATAGTTTATTATATAGTAATAAATGTTCAGGAAGTTGTCTATTTGCAAGATAAATATATAAAAATTAATGGTGTTTTTGCATTTTGTTCTCAAAATCAGTCATTTCCTAGCCTCACTGCATTGGTTAGAATAAAATGTTGCTGAATAGAGGGGAGGGGGGTTCACACAGAGTGAGGGATATAAATGATAAACGTCTAAGTTTTGCTTTGTCTTGTGCACCTGAAACTAATAAAAATAAAAAAAAAGATGCTGAATAAATATGTCAGTAGTGACCATCTTTTCTAAAATTTGTAAAATAAATAACTTTATTGGGGTGACATTGGTCAGTAACATTATGTAAGTTTCAGGTGTACAACTTTCTAATACATCATCGGTATGCTGCATTGTGTGCTCACCAGCCAAAGTCTAGTCTCCTTCCAAATAGTGACCATCTTTATATTGTTTTAGAATTTAATGGAAATAATTCTAGTGTTGTAACATTAAGTACAACTTTTGATTTCAAATATTCTTTTATTATGTAAAAAGTGTTTCTTATTTCTAAAAGATTTTATTAATAATAAATGTTAAATTTTATTGAATGCCTTTTCAGTAACACTAAAGGTGATGTTTTTGTTGTTTTTTTGTCCTACTTATTAATGTTATAAAGTACTGTCATAGATTTCTTAAAGCTTTAACCATCCTAGTGGTCTTAAAATAAATCCTAATTAGTCAGTGTGGAAGAATAATTAAAAACTCCAGTCTCTGATGTGAGACAGAAGTGACTGAACATATGGCTTTACTACTTGCTAGCTGTTTGACCTCAAGTTATTTAATTTTCTCTTAGTTTCCTCACATGTAAGAAGAGGAAAATAATAGTACCTACCTCTTAATACTATTTTAAAAATTCAATGAGATAATGTTCTGAAAAATACCTATCATTATACTTGCACACGGCAAAGGAAGTATTGGTTGCTATAATTGTTGCTATATATTTCTGGATTTCAGTTGCTTATATTTTATTTAGGATTCATACATTTATATTCATACTTTAAGTCTATACAGTTTTCCTTTTAGTTTCCATCTTTATCCATTATATTTTATATGGGTTATTACTGGTAATAGAAAATTTCTTGATTCTTAAACATTTATTATACATATAGTAGTATATATACATTATGTGCATGTTACATATAGTATATAAATATACACATAAATATAATTTGAGCTATTATTAGTTTGCATCACTTTTCAATTGACTCTCTTGAGGGTTCTGGATTATTAATTGTAATACAAATAAGTAATGATATTTTCTCTCTTTTCTAATAGTAAAAATCTTTTTTCTTGACTTATTGTGATGGCTAGAACTTCCATGATATGTTAAACTATAGGAACGAGAGTAGGCATCATTGGAATATTTCTACTATTGAATGTAAAGTTGGTTATTGACATGTAAGAAAAAGGCTTAGATAGGAAATATCTACTGAGTGCCTAGTGTGCATGATGAAATATGAAAGGGCAAAGATGACTTTGAGAGGAGTCTTAAAATGTAACTAAGGAATAAGACTCCAGTTTAAGGTGAAACCTGTCTGTTGTATATGAAAAGTACAGATGAGTAGTACAAGAGTTCAGAAAAGGAAGACTATCAATGGCTGATGTGGTTGTAGCAAAATTTTACAATTCTTCAGTGTATAAGAGCAAGTACTTGTTCATGTTAAAACAACTGTTACAATTCTTTATTACCACTCAGGAAATAACTAATACTTTGCTAGGTAGAGATTATAGTGAAATTTTATTAATTGGAACACCTTGATTTAGGAAGTATATAGGGGCTCAAATTTATTTTTTGTATAATATAAAGAATTGCTAAAAAAAATCTTAGGATGATATTTAAATTGCTTCAGAAAATAAATTTTATGGCTGCAAGCATTCCATAGCCTCAATGTTAATTGCAAATTATTCTTTTTTGTACAATAAAGAAGAGTCCCTGAGAATTGGGCAAATAATAATCTCTTGCCCTACATATCTAAGAATTAAACGGATATTGCACATACATACTGCATATCAGTTACTGTTTCCTCTATTTTTAATGGAAGAGTTTATAGTCAGTTAACATTGATGTAGTACCTATTATTTTCTGAGTTTAATATAAAAAACAGAGGTTCTCAGAGTGTAAAGTCTAATAAGAGATCCAAGGTGCTCATGTTGAGATGATAAGGATATAATAAAACCATAAAATACCTTTGGCAGCATGAATCCATGACTTAGTAACAGTTATGATTAAAGGTACTAACAATAAGGGCTGAAAATTAACACATTTATGTAGCTGTAGAACTAGCAGATAACTCATCAAATGGAAATCTATAACAGGAATGCCTGGTTATTATAATGACCAAAGTACTGGGTTATGTAGGTCAATTATGGTTTGCAGTACTGGAATAAATTAGAGAATACATTAAACTTAAAACATTTTCAGTTTTGTATTCTAAAGAATTAAAGAAAATCCAGTAATTGGAATTTGGCCTATAAAGGTAGTTTAATAACTTAAGTACTTCTATGTAGTGGAAAAATTGGGCGAAGAAATGGAAGTTTTAATATTGAATCCAGAGGGAGTTCTAATGAAGGAGTCATTGGTTTAACAGTTCAATTTGCTGAAAAATGAACATTCAAATTCATCCTCTAAATTTTTTTTGTTACCTGAAACAAAACATAAACGTATCCAAAGCACTATTTTATTAGACTGATTAACATTTTTACATGTAATCTTACCTATTCATGGAGTTACCATGTTGCAGGTCCTGTTCAGTAGGTCGAAAGAACTCAGCCATATTGTCTAGCAGTCTACTAAAACCTCGGTTTAAACAGGTATTCAAAACTGTACTAAAATCTGGACTACACAAAATAAGAAGAATAAGTTACTTTTTAAGATTCTCAATGGAAAAGGAAATAAATTCTGTAACTGTGGCTACGTTTGACAGCCACCAACATTTCTAGGCACAATCTAGTTTTACAGCCTATAACACTATAACAATGTATCAAGGAGTCAATCTTTAAAATTACCATAAAAGTGAGCTTATTATTTAACGCAACACAATGAGAATATTCATTCACTTCTCTAGATTTTCTTACATTAGTCAGCACTTTGTACAATGTATTTTTAAAGCAATCAATAATATTATTTCTCTTAAGGAAACTCTTGAAGAGAAATCCTCTTATAGTCATAGATTATTGGTTTACTTTACACACTCCATCATGAAATACCAGTGATTTAGAAAATGTTGTTAAACTGTACAGATGAGGAACTGGATACTTGAGGGATGAAGAAATTTGTCAGATGGGATGCAATTAGTAAATAGGGGAGCTAGAATTTGAACCCAGGCCTTTTTGACCTTAAAGTTCAAGCTCTTTTCTTTATACCATATTAGTACTTCACAAAAAACTCTTTCATATAAAGAATAAAATATAGGTGATATGACAGTTGGAAAATGCCTAGTTGAACAGATTAGTTCTATCTTTGACATGCAGAAATCTCAATCTAGGTCAACTCATGGGAGTGGAGGGCTAAGGCTATAACATTTGGGAATTTTTAGCATACAGACAGTAGTGAAAGCAATAGTACATAAAATTGCTTGAGGCACGTGAGGATGAATTAACAAATACCTGGGAAACACTAATATTTAAAGGAAAGACAGGCATAGAGGAACCTAAGAAGAAATAATCTGATAATTTAGAGAAAAATTAAGAGATTATACTGCCATGGAAGCCATAAAGGAAAAGAATTTCAAGAATGGCTTGATCAACAGTTGTCAATTATGAGAGAAAGGTCAGGTAAGATGAATATTATGGGTTGACTGGATTTGGCAAATGATCACTGATGACCTTTTCTAGAGCTTCATAGAGTGATTTGGTGGAAACCTGAATAAGAGAAAAGGGGAGATCGCTACTGCAGAGTGTCAAAGGACTAGAACGTGATGAACTCAGAGAGTAGATTCAGTAGCTGAGATAACCTAAAAATTTGCTGATTTTCTTCAAGATTCTGAAAAAATATAAGCAGAAGATAGAATTTCCTCAGAAAACAGAACTAGAGAAATGGTCTTAAATTATCTTTAAAAGAAGTTTTGATATTTTAATCACTCAAGACAAAGTGGGAAGGACTGGTATTACTACTCAGATTTTACAATGATAAAACTACCTCCAAGAGTTTAAGTAGTGCAACCAGGGTGAACAGCTAGTAGAAGAGTCAGCCTTGAATCTAGGTCTTCCGGTCTTCTAATGTATAGTCTGGGGCCTGGCTGTCTTCTGGGTGATTTAAAACAGTAATACTCAGTTTAGAAAAGATGGGAAATTTTTATCACTTGAGATTTTAGATTACAGTCTATCCTGAAAGGGTTAGGGGGAATAGTTCTCAATATTGGGAGGGGAGGGGAGAAGGGGATGGAAGAGAGAGAGAGAGAGAGAGAGAGAGAGAGAGAGAGAGAGAGAGAGAGAGAGAGAGAGAGAAGTGTGTGTGACTCTGTGTGTGTGTGTGTGTGTGTGTTTACATGAAGATTAGCTGAAGCTAGGTAGCTCTGGCTTACAAGAGCATCTCTTCCCAACTCCCCAAGTCAGTACTGAGTGACTTCGAGTTGGTGGTCAGAACTGCTGCAGTTACCATTTCAGTTTTTTTGTTTTTTTTTACATAGGTGGTTCCTAAATATTTACTATTTATTAATATATACTGGGTACACCAGAATCATCCTTGAAAGCTCTTTTCAAAATATAAATGCTAACTATCTTCCAGTTCCTCAACTAGAATATCAGAATCTCTAGGCTAGGGAAGTAGGTGGGCAAGACACGGGTTATCTTGAAAAAAATCTCTGCTTCCCTCCCCACCGTAATAAGAGAAGCACTAATTTAGGTAGGAAATCTTACCTAAAGGCAGGAGAATAGATTCTAAATTTAATTTTAACAAAATATTATGTTGAATATATTGTTTAAATAAAAATGGTCATCATACAATCAAAATAGAAATACGTTTTCTGTTACACGCAGTTCACATACCTTTCCAACATGTCTCTAGTTTCATTGAGTAGTTTAATAGTGGTAACATCTCTAGGAGAAAGCCCACAGGCCTGTGAAATTAAAATGCCACACTTCAGATTTCAAATATTAGCACAGGGTTACAATGAAACTAGTCATATTAATAAACTCAAGAGTTCAAGAAGTCTAAAAGTTTATGTTCTATCAACAATTAAAAAAAATGTTAAACTGAAAAAACTGTAAAGGTTCATATGTACAGGTGAGTAGTATTACATATACGAGTCAAAGTAAAATTAAACTTTGTAAGATCTTTGTTTATCTGGCCTCTCTTGGACACATTTCTAGAATATGTTTACAAAGGAAAAAATAGGCTTTGAGGTTGCAGAGGCCTGGAATATTTTTTTTCCTTTTATTGGTTAAGACATTTTATAAGGACATTTACATGTCTTTTTCATCAATCTACTCTAGTCTGGGGCTCTGTGTGTGTCCTTTCAATGTCAAGTTTCAGGTTTTAATTCAATTCAGTAAAATTTGGTCCATCATTCCTCTCTTCACCTGTTCTTTTGAACCATTTTATTTTTTAGTTCCACTGTCAAATTTTAAAATTTGGAAATTGTTTTGTTACTTCAGAAAACTTTTTTAATACTCTTATTGCATCTCCTTGAGATTCTATTTGTTCGTAACTTTTCGCTTGTTTCTTTCATTAATTCTGTCCCATCTGTTCTGCTTGTTCATTTTAGCCTCCATCCTGCAAGCATGCCTGAAATGGGTTGCAACTTTTTTTTGGCCTACTCATGAATGTAGGCTCTCTCAGCATCCAAATCAGTCTATCTTTGGGGTCTTTAAGGGAGGGCAAAACCTGCAAGCAGTGAAAAACATGGCAGACTTTATTGTAATGCTGAAGTAGGAAATGGAGGCCTTTCTGGTTTAAGACTTCTTTAGTTGTCAAGTGAAAGAGAGTCTTTTCTCAACTGCAAAGAATCGGTACAACCCACTCACATATGAAAAAAACAGTAATTATTTTAAAATGAGGTATATAACCTACACTCTTTGGCATCTTTTTATTCTTAATCAATGAATAACTTAAATCACTACTGCCTGGAACACACCAGTGTCTAACAACACTATGGTGGATAACTGTTAGATTAGGCATTTGTTTCTCAACTGGATGACTACAACTTCCTTCAGTCCATTTGATTCTGCAATCAGTTACTGGCCTGATTAAAATTTACCTTTCTTTGTCTATAAATTGAAGTTCAGACTACTGACCTGGCGTACAAAGCAATTCACAATCTTCCCCCAACTGTCAGCTCTATTTTTTGCCACTTGATCTCATAGAAATGCACTCTAGCCACATGAATTGGTCTCCGGAGTTTCCCATGTGTAATGCAATTACAATCATAATGTAATGTAACGGTAATTTCAGTAACCAATTGTCCTATTCATTTTATATTCTGATCATATAGCATAGTATCTGGCACATAACTAATACCCAATAAAAATCTGCTGAATATCTAAAATTATAAATGTTTCTAACTAGAATTCATGTTTGAAATTTGTTTTCTAAATTAATGAGATTTTACTTAAATTATTGAAATTATGTCTTTAAATCACTTACCTCAGAAATCTAAATTTTAAGGGATAGTAAAAAAAAAAAATTAAAAATATAGAGTAAGTGGTTTGGTTAGATGGTTATAAATTAAGCACCTGCACTGCTAATGGAGTTTCTTCGTCTGGCATCATGTAATGGCATAATAAAGATTTGGATCCATCTTTATTAATCCAAGAGGAAGATTTATGCTGCTCAACGAGATTTCTGATTTCTTTTAGTTTTTGCTCCAAGTCCAAAAGGGACAGAGAATGTTTAAGAGAAACACTAGAAACAGAGAAAACGAAATTGGGATTAACTGAAACTATACAACACAATATATACTCTTCCTAACTGGTGACTAACTGGGATCCTGTTTCATCCAGTCAAACCTGAAACTGCTGATGGTGAAATCATCAGAGTAGATTAAGAAATCAGCCATCAGTTAAGGGGCACTATTACAGAGCCAAGAAAAATCTTGCTGCAGATTTCACAAGTAAACTCCCACTGTGATTAGAGACATTATTAGTATAAACGGGAGATAAACTCTTCAGAGGTAGATTTTAAAGTAGAACTTTTATCTCATGACCCAAATATTTCTGATTTGTTTGGAAGTCAATCAATAAACAATGAAACATTAAAACCTCCCTTAGTATCAAAAGGTTGATAATGGTGAAGAAAATGGATTCCATAATTCAATATCCAAGGGCTGTGTCTGTCTTAGGTTACAAAGAATTTCACGAACCACCATTTGTCAAGTTTCATTAACTTCGCTAGAACAATTCTGATTTTTCTTTTATTCATCAGAATAAGGAAGTCAGAAAAGCCAAACAAAATGCCTTACCTTCCTAAAATCTTCTGCACAGCTTGTTTAATGACAGTGATCAATTCTGTCAGACCTATTAAAGGAAAAACAAACATAAAAGCCTTGTTTATCTTTTAAATTCCTCAGTAATACCAGGAATGAATTACAATTAGTTTAAAGGTCACAAATAAGAATCTCACCATCTCCGAGGAGATGTTGAATGCTTGACAAATATTGCTGTTGGACATCTGGCGGAGCAAGAGCTGTCTGTATCAACAGAAATAAGGTTAAATTATCCAGTATTATTAGTAAATAAATAATACTTTCAGTATAACTTGAGCAATTTTCAGGACCTGGAATAATAGGCAAAATAATACTCTTTAATGTAACAAAAAGTCTAGTTTCAAAATACGAAAAGCAATAATGCTAAAAGTTTACAATCACATAAAATATGAAGATATTTTATAGAAATTATCGGAAAAATAATATTCGGTTAAATTTTGAACCTCTTGAAACAAAGGGCAATATCTTTTTAAATCTATTAAACTTACAGTGCCATTTTTGCCAACTGCTGCATTATCCAGGTAAATGTATCCACCAATAATGTTTAACTGGACTCGCAAAAGAACAACCAGCATACAGGTACTATATACAGCTACGATACTTCTTGTGAAACCTTCACAGAGAAAAGAAAACCATTTGGTACTATTATTAAAACACAAATAAATGTATAAAATCAGAAATCATCCCTATGGTTATTTTTTCATAAGATGATTTAAAAAATTCATTTGTAACTGTTTTGTACAAGAATATATCAATTCAAAATATTTCAAAGTCTATCTCCTTATAACTTTTTAATGTAAATTAGGTATGATCTTAATTGCAACAATAACACATATTGAGTTAAGGGTTATATATTATTAGCTTTAAAAGGGAAACAAGAGGACTGGGAAGCTAAGAGTTGCAGCCTCAGAACTGATTTGTCCGGGGAGCTAGTTCAGAGTAAGAGAAGAGGGCTGAGCATGGAAGAACTCCAGCCTCCAACGGCAGGCAAAGGAGGGTGAGCCCATTAAAGGGCTGGAGGAAGGTATGGAAACTGGGGGAACATCTGGAGACGAGGCTTCATAGCAGCCTAGGACAGAGTGTTCAAAACAGAGGACAGAGCCAAGGCGTTGACTGTTGCCGGGAGGCCTAGCAGGAGGAAAATGTCCACTAGATTTAGCAACACACAAGTTACTACTGACGATTGCAAGAGTTGCTTGGGTGGAGACTCGGGACTGGAAGGCAGGCTGTAGTGTGTCAAAGAGTGAGTGGGAGTGAGAAGGGAATGTAGAAATCTTTGGTATCATATCAGGGGTGTGAGAACGTTTAATAACTGAAAGGAAATACAGGGTACTACACAGGTTTAATTTATTTTCAAATAGGCAAAGCTTAAGCATGACTCAGTTGATAAAGATTAGTCAAGTGGATGGGAAAATGTAGGAATAATAGATAGCATTAAGTTCTAAGACGTGTGTGTGTGTGTGTGTGTGTATTACCCAGGGCATTTCTTTGTTTCAAATTTTTATCACTAATGAAAATTTGTATATAATATCAAAGTAACTATCTGGATTGGAGTAAAAACTTCCTTTAAAGTGTAATATCAGTACCTAGTAGAGGCATACAGTGATCTAGGACAGGTTTATATATTATCATAACAGTAACAATAACAACAGCACCACTGCTGCTAACATTTACCCAGTACTTTCTACGACCAGACATTGATCTACTTGCTTTGTGAGATTTAATCCTGACAACAACTATGAGATAAAGAAGAGTCATCCATATAACAGAGTATAAATTTCCCTTTAGAAATATTTTAAGGATGTGCTGTCACACAGAATATGTAGGCTTACTGATAATCTTCAGATCCTCCCATATTTCTAGCTTGTTTGAAGGCCTAAAGAAAAAAATATGAAAATAATCAGGTAATCTAACAGAAAACTTTGAACTTTATAGCTCTACATTTAATTATAGTTTATCACAGGGTAACTGCAGAAAACAAAGCCCACAAAATATAGGAACAAAACTACTGCAATTTCAGTAACCAATGATAACAACCATTTTCACTAGTACATTGATATATACCCTTCCAGTCCTTTTCTTCTCTTTGGAATTTTTGTAAAATCATATAGGGAAAGAAGGAAAAATGTTTTTTTTCCCTGATTTACATTTTACGTATAATAAAGTAGGTCCTATAATCCCTTCTAAGGTAAATAATGAAGTATTTTTTGTTTAAAGTGTCATTACGAACACATGAATTTAAATGTATATTTGATATGTTTCAACCCACTGTAGTTATTAGTCTTATTGATGTTAAAATTACCCATCTTTGATCAATGAGGGGACTATTCAGGTTGGTTCCTGAATCCTTTTGACATGACCCCAATTAGCCTTCCTTGCTTATTGACACAAAAAGTTGTTCTGGGTTTATCTTGTTCAATTCTTGCAGCAGACCTGAAATCAGCCATTTTTTCCGAGAGTCCTAGTTCCCTGTAGTGGGAAACGGTAGTCTGAAACTGCAGCCTTCGATTAGGGATATGCATTGCTACTGGGTAGGTCATTATTTCTATGCCTTTTCAGTAGACTAAGCTAGTAAGTGTGTGTGTGTGTGTGTGTGTGTGTGTGTGTGCGCGCGCGCGCATATCTATTTATATAAACACATATTCAAAGAGATAAAATACATTAAGAATTCATTCTGAAACTTCTAATTCAAAATTAGAACCATGTGGCTTTAACTTCACATCATTGATAATACCCCCGTATTTCTTTGTCAACACCAGAAATCAGTGAAACCAATGCAATTACTAATTTGCATTATCCCTCACTCTATGCACAACAGTCTCAGAATAGCAAAAGCAATATTTAAAAGACTTTAATGTTTTTGTTTTTCAACTCTGTGAGCTCTAAGAGCATATATCCCACTAAGAATTTACAGTCAAATTTCTGTTTTAAAGGCCCCGGCACAGTTTCTGTCTTTGCGGTTATACCACCAACTAGACACATTTTTAGGCTAATTTATTTTACTATCATTTTTAGACATTGGTTTTTAAACATTAAATAGTTTTATAAATATGTATTTATATGGTCCCAAAGGCAAATTATACAACACAGTATATTTAAAGAAATCTGTTCCCATTCCCCTTTATCCTCCCTTCTTCATAGATTATTATTTAAAAATACTTTGCCATGTTTTGCTCCATATAAATAAATATGTATTGATATTTATATCTGCCCCTTAGATAAATGGTAGCATACTATACACATTATACTTTACCTTTTAAAAAATACATAACAATATATCCTGGAGATCATTCTGTAGGAATATAAAGATAATCACCTCCTCCCCCACCATTGGTCAATAGATAGTTTGTTTTAATTCTCTCATATGAGTCTCAGGCATTTCATTTTTAGGTAGTAGACAACAATACAGAAAGATTCTGTCACACAGTCTAATTCCCACTTAGTCAACTGTTTGTAGCTGTCTTAACTGGGATGCATTTACAAAACTGGCTGTGTCTGGGCCATCTTTGCAGCAGCTTTAGGTCTGCACTTCCTGCCGTGTAGATACATTCTGTCTCATGTGCTTATCATGTGCTCTTGCTCCTTCCAATGCATCATATTCTGCAGAGATATGATAGTCTAGGCGATTCTTTACCTCCTTGTATGCTCTATGCAGCCATTTCCGGTAAGTAACCTCCAAGGCTATAGCATGTCATCCCTCTGGACGTCAAAACTGTAATGGTGTTTCTGAACCAGTGCCTGATGTGACTTCTCCAGATCAGCTGCACTCTGGATGTATTTGAAGGAAGCCTGTTTTACCTCTTCTAGTTGGGCAATTTTTTGCTTATTGAGTTTATCATCAAATTCCCCAATACAGGCACCATATATTTTTTTTTAACTGCGTAGACAATCAACCGTATTGTCGATATGGCAGAGATGGTCTCCGGTGTAATCACATATATTTCTTTGGATAGAAAATTTAAGAGAAGCCCAGTTCCGAGCACATAGGGTCCTGTTACACCGGTTTTAGGATTAAGGAACAGGGATCAGCCCATGATGAACTTTTCCTCCATATTCAGGAAGAGGCGGTACAGGGACAAGACTCGGCTGCCCAGGGTGAAAGATCCTTGTTGCCTCCAATACCTGTGGACCAAGGAGGGCTGTGTTCTCGAGATGGGGCTGCTGTGGCAGTGGCAGAATGTACCACCCAGGACAACAGTCTGCCTGGGGCAGGAGCAAGATAGTTGCTTGCAAGTCTCTCCTTTTTTTTTAAACCACAGCACAGTACTCCCCTGTGTGAATACGCTATGTGGATAGAGTTCAGTGCTTTTCAAACCACCTATGTGGAAGGAACAGTTGTTTTTTTTTTTCTTTCTTTCTTATTTCCAATCTGTCACAGACCAATACTATTGTAAAACACAATTAAAATAAATTACTAGAAAAATGAAATAAAAACCCAGAAAGATATACAAACACATATTCTTTATTACTATATTCAGAAATAAATTTACATTTCAATAAGAAGTTGAGTTACCATTACAATTGTGGGACATTACTAGCGTCTTATCTTTCTTTCCCACTGAGCAGACGCTAGAGCTCCCATGACCCCTTTCCTAGATGGCACAGGTTCAGAAGATCTGTGGAGTGAATCCTACAAGGCACCGCTGCAACCTGAAGCTAATGTTTAAGCCTCACGGTGGAATGCCATATTTATTCTGATAAAATTGAGAATCAACCAAAATTCAAGGGTTAAGTATTCTCACACAGGTAAATCACATTTTCTTTTGAATGTTACCTCAGAAAAAATTTAAAGTGCTTGTTACAGAAATCTAAATGAAACAAGGTAAGAAAACAGCACTTCCAAAAATTTCAATATAGGAAGTACTTAGTAGCAACAGTCTAAGGAAGGGGAAATAAGTCTTGAAACTATCTAGTTGAGGTGACTTTAGTAGGAGAGGGAAGAGTTATAGCCATACAGGACATTTCTTCATATTGCCATTCACCATTATTAGACCTTAAAAGTAGACTTAAACTTAGAGTTATAAGAAAAATAAGTTCCGGAGACCTAAGGCACAGCAATGGTGAGTACAGTTATTAAAATGCATTGTATACTTACAATTTGCTGAGAGAGTAAATCTTAAGTGTTCTCATTACACACACACATGTAACTACATAAGGTGCTGGATATGTTAATTACCTTGATGGTGGTAATCATTTCACAGGTATGTATTTTTAAAAAATGATTTAAAAAAATTCACCTTATTATCTTTTTAAAAGATTTCGATTCCAAATCTATGTAGAAGAACAGAGAAAACACTTTGTATTTAAAGATTCATTTCAAATGATTTGTCTAATGGAATTAACTCCAAGTTAAATACCACGACACTCTTTAATGTCACTGAAATATAAGTATCTGTGTAAGAATTACACTAATCCTTTCCAAGTGTTCTACCTCTCTTGTGAGGTAGGCTGTTGAAGATTCTTTGTCACTGAAACTTCATGGCCATTATCAATCTCCACTAAGAATGCCAAGCACTGAAAACAGTGATGGACATTTACTTGCTGTCACAAAACTGACAAAATAAGACTACCAAGTCTTTTATTTATTTCTGATTAGCTATTGTTATAATTAGTTTAAATAGAAAATGAACTTGCTTGACAGGCTTATATGAGAGCTTAGCTGACTAAAAATTAATACAAAAGCAGTCATAAGATTGGAGGCCTTATTTAATTACACTTCGTCAGGGCTTAAACCCCTCTTTAGCAAATGGTTTTCAACTGGACATTCTCACCCCACAAACTGCAAATAGTACATTCAAATCAAAAGAAAGGCAAGAAAAAAATAATATGAGATATTTAAAAAGGAAACAGTCAATGAGAACTGTTGCCCGTCTTAAACACCCAGGAGCTTAAGAACTTCTCCTGTGTATTGAGTAAGAAAACAGGAATGACACCTTTTCTTTAGAGCTGTCCAGGATGAGCCATCAAAATTAATCCCTGTGTTCTCTAGCCTCCCATATTTTCTCCCCACATTTTACTTCTACTTTTTACCCTAGATTAAACATAATGTCTTGAATTATCATACTTTATTTCATCTACTTCCTCCCTTGGATGACAATGTCTTAAAGGGAAAGAGACAAAATCTTATCTTGAATCTCCTAAAGAACAGGGAACATAGGGCCTTGCAGGAAACAGAGTCACCGAGAAGGAACAATGCCACTATATGTTTATTGTGTCTGTTTTTATGTTGCTTTTATAAAAGTGCTATTCACTTATTTCATTTGTCTTATCTCCCCAATAAGACTAAAACTTATGGCAATTAAAATGCATTTCTATTCTTTATCCCCTACTTATGTACATATTTCTTTATCCCCTATTTATGTTCATACAGGTGATAATTAAGCCTTTATTTGAGAGTAATCTGCTTACATGTTTCTTCTTCATATAATTATATGAACTAATTTATAAACTGAATCTTACATCTATTAAGAAAGTGTGTCAACCTCTAAGAGAATGATGAAATTTAGGAGGAAAACCCCTTATCACTAGCATTATACTTTAATCAAATTGAAAAAAAAATCCCAAGTATACAAATCCACTGGTATTTTGGGAGGTATTCTCTGAATATAGAAAATGTTTTTCAAAGAAATTTTCCAGCTTACTATTTAAGCTGTCTGAACAGTAAATTCCTATCTGCAAAATGGAGATGCTAATATCTGCCTCATAAGGATATTGTGAAAATTAAATGGGAGCATGTATATAAGACATCTGGCACTGGGCCTGGCACAGAGAAACACTCCAGAAATAGTACTTCCTTCCCCCAGCTATTGAAGGATGATTTATAAGGAAAGTGAATATTTCAGTAAGTTCACAATGATTAGTATTTATTTATTGAAACCATTTCCCTCCATCTTGTTCATTAAAATAAGAAGCCCTTTCCTTCTGGAACTCTTCTCAAATGAACACAGCACCACACTAAATTACAATACCCCAACACATACTGCACTCCGTATACGAGGTCCTATGAAAGTGGTTTGTACACAGTAAACTGTCATGGTAAGGTAAATTGTCATTATTGTATGCTCATGTTATATTTTTACTTCATTTTGTTAATAATATAAAAGGCAAGTTCATATGCCTTATTTCTCTAAGATATATGTTCATATGCTTTACCTATTACTGTAAACTCGTTACGAAGCACAATGTTTAACATAACTTAGCTTCACTACATCTGGTTCAGGAACATATTCCATAAGCACGCAATAATTAAATTTCTGAATAACATCAAAGTAATATAAGACCTATTTACACGAAAACCAGAATGCATGTAAATATTGACCTAAATATTTTGTGCATCAAGTTAGAGTATAAATAAATAAATGGACAAAATAGAATGAATTCAATGATACAGTTAGCAAACATCTTTTTCTCAATAAGCCTATGTAAGTTTTAATTAGAAAAACAAGGAAACAAAGACCCCTGAACTATTTCAGTTGATCAAATCAACTTTAAGAGCAGTATATCAACAAAAAACAGTGTAGCTTGCATTTATTTACCTGTTTTTTAGCAGAGCTGTGAGGCTCTCAGAATTGAGTTGCTGCATTAAGGCCTCTCTCAGTGTGGGCAGCATGGAGAGCACTGCAATACGAACAGAACATACAAACGGTCACAAGTAACATGGCTGCCCTCACCGAGAAGTGCGCATTATTTTGGGCTGTATGATAGGACTAGCAACTAGCAAGGGCTGGGAGACAAGGTCAGGGATAGAGTTTTCAAGTTATTGTTAACATTAATAAAAATGGATTATGTACTAATAATTTATCTGCTTATGTTAAGTGAACAAAGTTTTATACATATTATGATCACAGCAATGTAAACAAGTGCACAAAGAAGAAAGAATGTGAAGAATTATTCCCAGATGTTAACAGTGGTGGTCTTTGGGCTATGGATTATGGGTAATTCTTTTTTTTCTCTTTTGTACACTCCAAATTTTCTTTACAATAAATGTTTATTTCTGATAGAATGAAATGATTAAAAACACTTTTATCTTTAGCTATACGTTTTGCTTCACATTTTATTTCTAATTTTAGAAAAAAGTTTATTAAATACTACGAAGCAATACGCAGTTATTAAAACCTAGACAAAAGCTGCTGAGTTGTAGTTTTGGTTTTGCCAATAGCTATTGCCTGTAACTCCCATGAATAACATCATGATAAAATAAGATACAGTACTCCAAGGAAAAAAGATTGCATGTAATTTACAGGAGTTGATTTATGGCTCCATGCATGGCATAAGACATGCTGGAGAAATACACACATATAAATTTAAAATGAGTTTCTAACACTAATAAGCAATGACAAAACAAAACTGAAAAATATCAAGAGGTCACAAATGCCACATTTTAAAAGGGAAAACTTTAGTGTATGATTTTTACTTCTTGACTGGGCAAGACACATTTATTACAAAATCCATAACATGATATGTTACCTTACCAAGAAAAAGCAAGGCTAGAGTCCTACATTCAGAAATAGAAGTTAGCAGGGAACTAGTTTAAAGATTGTGTGGTGTGAACCACATTGAAACAATAAAGCTTTTCGCAGGAAAAAAAACCCCAAAAAGATAATGTGGTATAACAACATGATCTGAGAGGAGTCTCTTCAATAATTCTCCTGAGAGATAAGAGCTTTTTACGTTCCCTTTAAGCCTATTTAACTGAAGAAAAGCCTATTCTTCTCTTCCAGTCGTCAGTATTAACACTGAACAAATATGTTTCTGTATCTAGTTGAATACAGCTTTCATGTCTTCTTTTAGCCATCTGGTCTCCATGATAAGCATCCCCAGTCCAACCACAAATCACAGATGACCCTTCATCAGCTGTGAATCTGCGTGACCTGAGAAAGTTACTTAACCTCTCCGTGGCTCAATATCCTCATCTGTAACTGAGGATAACACTGGATCTACCTTGTACGATTGTTGTAAGGATTGAGGCATACAAAGCATTTAGAACAGTGCTTCTTTGCACATGGAAATGCTCAATAAGTGTTAGTGCTTATTATTATCCTTACTTAGCTTCTGACATATTCCAGTTTGTATCTTCTTAACATGTGAGAGGCAGAAATGGACCTGTACTCTGATTACTGCAGAGCATGTTGTAATTACCTTGGATCCAACTGCAGACTTTATTACTGTCGCCTAAGATGAAATTAGTATTTCTGTAAGCCTCAGTATACGATTTGCTCATAACAAGCTGGACAATTCTGTATCTGTACAAGTGACTTTTAATGCAGACAATTCATTTATTCCAGTCTAGCACTTATATGGGACAAGACTATTTTGCATCCTGAAACTTCATTTATAGTGTCAGATATGTGTCTAAGCACCATGTCATGTGTAAATTTAGGAAGCATTTCTCCTAAATCTTGAGTAAAATCATGAAGAAGGTAAAGCCAATGGGCAGGGCACAGAGCATTCTATTGATGCTACCTTTCAAGTTGGGGCTAACTTCTTGGGTAGAAAAACTAGCTATATTTACCTAAAAGTACTAAATTTTTCTAGTATATTCATCACATCTTATCCAAAAGGATAGAAATGTAATCATGATCTGTAACCCCATTATCAATGCATCCAGAAAGCTAACTGGGAAAGTTTTTCAGTGAATCTATACTTTGGCTCCTAGTGATCACCATATTTTATTTTTAATTGCCTACAGTCAGCTACTCAATTCATCTGAGGGCTGTGAGGGTCATAGAAAAGTGCCACCACATTCTGGTTGCAGGAGCATAAGTAGCTGACAGCCCCAGCTGCCACCCCTCTGGATGCATTACCATGTTGGCACCACTCCCAGCCAACCAGAGCGCTCAGTGGGGACATGGAAGCAGGACGATTCCTGCGGGACTCACCTACCAGGGGACTTAGGCTTGAGGACTCCCGACCAGCCTGCCAAAGCTTTCTAGAACTGTGCTGCAGATGGAGACTCTTCTTACCTAATCTTCCTTCCTTTTCCCTTTCCATTCACCTATCAGACCTGCATTGTAGTCTAAAGGCTTTCCTTGACTACTTCCGTTCCCTTCCCTTTATTCTTCACAGGGGCTTCCCCCAATTAAGCTCTTGTACATCTAATCCCATCTTAGCATCTGCTTCCCAGAGGACCCAAACTGACACAAGGGTCCATGCCAAACTGAGATGATTTTGAAGCGCCAGAGTCTACCTTTTTCCATTTTCTGAAAATGTGAGTAATAACTAAAAACAGACTGTTCTTATTCTCTAAAAATTCATTAAAAGGTCCTTGGCAGCACCACTATATTGAATGCTGAATATCCATTTAAAGAATTACATCACTGTAAAAAAGTTACTGAGGATTCTATGCCAACCACTTTATATGCACTATCTCATCACATTCTCACAAAACATTTATGAAGTGGGTTTTAGAAGATCTTTGTATAGAGAAGAGAGCTAAGATTTAGATTTGCCCAAAGACACACAGCTATTATGAGGCAAAACTGGGAAGTGAACCAGAGACGCCCCACTCTTGAGCTGTGCTCTTACACACTGTGTCTTGGGTTGTCATTATATACCGTATTTGTGATTACTATTTGCTTTATAGAATGCCATATTATTGTTTCAAATGTAAAAAATCATAATCCAGCTGTAACTTTGGATGTGTCTCTTAACTTCCTTAATCTCAGTCTCTTTAGTTGTTAAATGAGACTGAACTAAAAATAAAGTTCTCTGAAAAAAATTCTACTTTTAAAATTGAACAAAGAGAACCTACCTTTATACATTCTTCCTAAATTAATTGTTCTTGAAAGAAATGTCAGAGAAAGGATTAAGTTTTAAATAATAATAATAATAATAATAATAATAATAATAAATCCCAAACAGGTTTGACATGGATGTGAAAACTGATTCTTTAAAGTTATGCCAGTTACACAATAACATTTTGTTCTTTTCAAACGATTTTGTAATAGCATTCTACTAGTAGGTTTCTAGCTCTGGAGGATAAACTATTACTATTAATTATCACTGACTGACTGTATAGTATTGTACTAAACTTACAGGTCTGTGGTTGCCTACTGTAAATTTAACAAACTTGAGACGCTCTGCTGCGACATGTAAGAGCCAGTGGGATCAGGCCTACCTGTGCAGCCTCACTTCCTAACACGCATCCGTTGCTCATTCCACTGTAGCTACACAGCCTTTTTGCTGTTTCTTGAATGTGCCAAGCTCGTTTCCATCTTCCAGGCATTTTGCATGGTTCCTCCATTGTATTATCTGGTTTCTCCTCAAATGTCACCTCCGCAAAGAGGCCTGACTCTCCTGACTGCTGTATCTTAAAGAGCATTCCCACCCCGTCAAAGCTTTAGTCTCCTTATAGCAGCCACCACTGCCTAAAATTATCTACTTGTTGGTTATCCTCATTTTCTCTCACTAGCACATGAACTCTGAATGTCTGGGATTTTTTTATTTTTTATTGTTCACCTTGTTTCCCAATCGCTGGGTACCCCCAGTATTTGCTGAATGAATAAATAAAATGAATGAACAAGCATTTATATTGTATACTGATTTATATTGATTTTTAAAAATCCACATTAAATGATGTATTTCAGTTAAGTCATGTGATAAATACTTGTTAGATTTATCATTTTTCCTTTGCCTTTTAACACGTTGCGTATGGCGGGGTTTAAATCCCTCATACCCCTCTGTTACGGCAGGTTTTTAAAAGAAACTACATTAAAATGCACTCTTCTCTTTAAAGCATAAATGCTTCTATGTCATTTATTATTTTTCTATGGAATTTTTTAGGATTTACTCACCTATGATGTTAGTAATCCCTCCTGGTGTGATACTGCAGAAAGCAGCTTCCTTTGTGCAGTGGGACAATATGTATTTCATGAGGTATCACCGAAGAATTAAATAAAATAATTCGGTGTTTTTCCAAAAATAACATAATTCAAAATCGCCTAAGGGATACTAAGGTTCCGAATGTTATAAACAAATCACTACAGTTCTGGAAAACTCTGTTTATTCGTACATCCACTGTTGTGAATGTAACACGTGAAATGACTCATGGGTGAAAAAATGTATCCGATTCAAAATCACTATTTTTTTAGAAAAAAAAATAATATGAATTCTAAAAAGTGTACCTATGATGCAGACTTTATTCATTAACGACATTTGCCCGTTAGATATTAACGAAACACAAATAATTCAATAAAATATGCAAAGTAAAAAGAGTCAACAGTAAAAACGAGAATTCTCGTTATCCGTCCTTAACACATGGCTCAGAAAAAAACGAAGATTCTCGTGATCCGTACGCAACGTGTTAAGTTTGGTCCCAGAGTTATGCAAATTAATATAAATCATCAAATAACTATCAATATTCTCTTTGCCTTACCAGTCATATTGCAAGTCCTCTGGTTACTTTCAAAATGGTACTGTCGTCGCGCTTGGGCGATGTATTCTGCAGCCTCCTTTTCCTGTATTTCTCTGATTTTCTTCTGTCCGTATTTCCCCAGGATATATACTCCTAAAATTGTATTTTTAAAACAAGCTAGTATATTAATCCAATTCATTAGAGTATTAAAAATTCCAAATAGTAGTTTTAACCTGGTTTATCCAAATATAAGGCTTATATTAGTGAAAAGCTAAAAATTACAACTTTTAAAAACCTAAATTAAAGAGTTATGTAAGAACTGTGACCTAAAGAGAAGGAAAAGGAGATTGGCATTTTAACAGCCAATGATAGAGGGGTACATAAGGATTAGGTCTGAAGAAACAAAAAGGAATTAAGTCTCCAAAGTCTGGTAATGCCTTTGATAGTGGACTGGAGGTATTCTAAATGACCAGCAATAGGGTATCGTTTAAATAAATTATGGTTCACGAATACAATGAAATTTGATGTAGCTATTAAAAAAACACATTACTATACAGGTAATGACTCACGGAAATGTCCATGTTTTACTGTTAGGTGATAAAATAAGATCCTGGAAGTTTTGCTTTTTAATGTAAGCTGATATACAGAAAAACAGATGGGTGTTAATTTCTAACATATAATAAACAATGGTCAGTGTTGAATAGTGAGATAGCAGGTGACTTTTTTCCTTCTTTTTGCTTCTCTATATTTTCTTCAATAAACATATAATACTTTTTAAAACTATAAGGAAAAAATTTTAAAAGGAAGAATAAAAGAAAGGTACACAGTCAGGCAGACTTCTAAAACCAGTAACTTATGCAAAACCAGGAGGGAGCGGAGGGTATAGAAATTTCTCAATTATAACAGTGTAAAAATATAGGCAGGGTCATGTGGCCAGCAACTTACTTTAACACAGTTCATCATAGATAGCATGATATAAATGTGTACATTTTGGTCTATACCCCAGGGGCAGTCAGTTGTCCTAACTGGGAATGTGAATACTCCAGAGTGGTTAGCTAGCACTTGATCAAAAGCCCTACTCCAAGGTTTAAGCACATCAACTAACTTTTATCTAGCATAAGGAATATCAGAAATGGATTTCCACAGATTAGATTAATTGTGTTTAAGATTCTGGATTAGCTAAAACATTTTAGTAATACTCATTTGAACAAGAATGCACAAATCCAGCGAGTCCTTCACCTTTAGGAGTGGCTTACCTCAGATCCTCAACTGCTGGTTTGCAGGATTCTTAGTCAGAGGTGTTAACTGCATGGCCAGCAAATCCTACAGCTAGACTACTGTTGCATTTCCTTCAGGGAAACTATTTATGCACGGTTCTATTGTAGCAGTAAAAAGGACACTGGGACTTCACTGAGCTGATAGAAAAAGTTATGATACTCTTTTATCTATGCTTGCTAACAGATGTTTTTATGTGTGCCAGAATTTGCTTCACTACAACCTGGCAACAAGGTTCTAGGGGGGTAGATAAATCCTCACCTACCTCCAACTGTCTGGGGCCCCCAATATCTACCAAAAAGAACCTAAGAACTGGCATGACCTAAAAATTGGGTTTGGCCTGTTTGTCACAGATGGGGAGGAGGCAGCCCTTTAAGAACTGTAAAGCAAACACATATCCAGAATTATTTTCACTAACATAAGCATTATAGATGAACTGATGCCATGTTATGTTTTCCTAAAAATAACAGTTCATTAAAAGGTATGTCCTACAAATCATTAGGCAGAAATAAAGTATGAGTGCTGTTATGTCTGTCTGCAAACAAAGGCATTATAATCATGCTTAAAGAACAAGTAACAGTTCATGTAAGTGGCTTCTTCAGAGCTACCTGTCTTATAATCTGTCTTCAATAACCTGATGACGGGGCCACAAAACCAAGGAAGAAACTGGCTTATATTTCACAAAGTAACACTCTGATAGGCAATTGTTTGTTACTTGACAACTACTTCTCAATGAATTACTTGTATTTTATTTGCACAACAGATTGCAAATTTTGTGTAAAATTATTTCTCAAATAATAGTGTAAAATGAAACACTGCAATAATGCGCTTTGTATAGCTAAGAATTTTCTGGAATAATAGTATATTTGATTGGTATATGTGTTTTCCTGGGGAGAGGGCCCACTGCTCTCATTAAATCCTCAGCACTGTCAGGTAAAATTTTTTTAGAAACTATTGATTGATAAACATAGTATATTTTAACTAAAGCTAAAAGAAGAAAATGAATTGTTATGGGTTGAACTGTGTGTATCCCAAATTCCTACGTTGAAGCCCCAGTACTTCAGAATGTTACCTTATTTGGGTCTTTACAGAGGTAATCAAGTTAAAAGGTCATGAAGGTGGTGCCTAATCCAATATGACTGATGTTCTTATAAGAAGAGGAAATTTACACACAGACGTGTAGAGAGAAGATGATGTCAAGACACAGGAATATGGATGAAAAGTGGGCTCTGTAATACATCTGACTGAAAGTAGCCTCACAGGGTGATGTGATCATAAATCCCTAACAAGGCAGGTCACGGTGGGTAGTCACAGCCCAGGCCTGTACAAAGGTTTGTCTCTGCCCTAAGCAAGTCCATTGTCCTGATGCATCTAGGTTAACACACCTGCGCAGTGCCAGAGTGATCCTCTTTTTAGACGCCTTGAAGGAGTAACCACCCTGGAGGGAACACAATTTTGTTAACTGTCCTGTACCTTGCTTTCTCCCATCTACATGTAATCTTTACATTCCCTACTTAATTCCAAATGTATACCGTGTTTCCCTGAAAATAAGACCTAGCCGGACCATCAGCTCTAATGCGTCTTTTGGAGCAAAAATTAATATAAGACCTAGTCTTATATTATAGTAAAATTAGACAGGGTATTGTATTATATTATATTATATTATATTATATTATATTATATTATATTATATTATATTAATTATATTATATTATATTATATTATATTATATTATATTATATTATATTATACCTGGTCTTATACTGTTAAAGTAAGACCAGGTCTCATATTAATTTTTGTTCCAAAAGATGTGTTAGAGCTAATGGTCTGGCTAAGTCTTATTTTTGGGGAAACACGGTAGAAGAAATTGCAAAACTCATTTTCTGGAGCATTTGAGATCTTGTTCCCAGGCATATATTGTCAGTTTGGCTCAAATAAACTCTTACAAAACTTCTGCACAGGTTTGGACATTTCTTGCGTTGACAGGGAGGAGAGGGCCGTCTACAAACCGAGGAGAGTGGCCTGGAGCAGATTCTTCTCACAGCCTCAGAAGGAGCCAATCCTACTAACACATGGATCTTAGACCTCTGGCCTGCAGAACTGTGAGACAACACATTTCTGCTGTTTAAGCCACTCAGTTTGTGGTACTCTGTTATGGCAGCCTTGGCAAATTAATAGACAGAATTAGGCCAAAATTCCACAATCCATTATTCTTTTTGGAGTAGCACTGAAATAAGTTCCTACGCAAAGTCTAATTTACCCAGGCTCTCATTCCCAAAATTCATAAATTCTGATTTTGTCAGATTTATCTCTGTAGGACAGTAAGAATGAAGGAAGAGAATTAATTAGCTAAATTCTGGAGCTCAGGACCATCTGATTCTGACTGGCTGCCTGAATTCTGGCCTAGAAGACAGCAGATACTGATGACTGTGGCACCAACTAGGTAGGTACCTCTGAGCAAGTCCCTTCCTCTCTCTGGGTCTAAATTTCTTTACTCATAAAATAAAAGGATGGAATCAGATGAGCTTTAAAGTCTCCTCTGTAGCTATAACTTTATTTATGAATAATGAAAAATTCACTAAATGCCTCAAAAAATAAATGTGGAATATTTCGAGGTTTCCTTTCAGAACATTGCTGATAAAGCAAGATACCTTCTAGTCTATCCATATTATATATTTGGATTTTTATAACCGTTTTAGTCTCCTCTTCCTGGATGAAAATCCCTGAAATGCAACTATTTTACCAGGTTAATAATTTCAATAGAAGTTTGAAAAGGTCATAAGGTCATAAGGGTGGGGCTCTCATGAATGGGATTAGTGCCCTTATAAAAGGGATTTCACCCAGCTCCACAGACCCTTCTGCCAGGTGAGGTATAGCAAGAAGTCTGAAACCTGAGGTCAGGCCCCCATGTAACCCTGCTGGCACCCTGATCTTGGACTTCCAGTGTCTACAACTGGGAGAAATAAATTTCTGTTGTTTATAAGCCGCCCATTCTGTGGTATTTTGTTATAGCAGCCTGAACGGACTAAGACACTTGTTTTTCATTCTTATCAGACCATAAAGTCCATGAAGGGAAAGTGGTATAGTGTGCAAAGAGAATGTGCTTTGGTGGGGATCTAACACACCTGGGTTTGAATTCTAGCTTCCTTCTTACTAACTCTGAGACCCTGGGCAAGTTTCTTAACTTCTTAGGGATCTGGTTCCCACATTTTTGAATGGACATAATAATCACTACCCTGTTGTCATCCCCACTGAATAGAAGAGCTCAGCACAATGTCCACTGGGCACCCAATAAAGTGGAATTATTACTATTAAAAATCTCCAAAAATCTTCTATTTCCATCACATTACCTTCAATACAGACACTTGATAAATACTTCTTAAATTAGATAAATTGAAATGTAACATGTTATAGGACGTTTTCCTTTAAGCAGAAAGAATATGAGACTCAAGTGCCAATCACAGTCATCTATTCTTCTTTTTCTTTTAGACTAATTTCCTTTTTTGTTATGAAGCTCTAGGATTATTTTCTTTTTCTGCCTCTGGCAACCCTTTCTCATTCCTCTTAATCTGTAACTATAAAGCTCTCAATAGATTTTTGAAAAAAATCTATTACCTATCTCTTAAGTATACACTCTTTTGCTTCTCCTATGATTACTTCTAATCTACCATGAGATTGTTCCATAAATTTGAAGGGGGTATGTTAGTCTTCCTGAGATTGTTAAAGAGAGATTATTTTCTTTCCTTCAGTGGTGGCAACAGTATTTTATTTATACTTCTTCCATCACACATATATCTGTAGCTTCTACAAATAAATTGGACTCAGCAGTCTTAGCATAATCTAAATACACATTAGATATCAGTGGCTGAAGATATCAAAAAACACATTTTATTTATAAAGGATTTCTCCAAAAATGCGATAAAAACTTACATATGCTCATTATCAAATTATGACACAGACCTCAGAGACTAGGAAAAGACTCTCCTTACCTCATCTACAAGAAGCCTGTTCCAAACTTGCAAGAACCAACAGACCTGAATTATTAATTTAAAATTGTTTGGGGTTAATAGAATATAATTTAAGAGCAAGAGAAAAGCAACCAAATTCTTTCTGAAACATCTGTTCTTGATTTTTAAGTATGTGGGTAACCAAAGCATGTAGTTGGTGATAATATTTTCAAAAAACTCAGATTCTAAAAATTCCTTCTTAACATTCCTACCTTTTTTTCTTCTATATCTATCTCACAAGGCTTTTTATTCTGTCCTTCATGTCCCTGCTCATTATGACATGACTGCTATATGAGGAAAAAGGGTTCTTAACATTATCTTTTTCTAAATCTCCTCTCCTCCTGTGCAACTAGATGGGCATTGATCCCAAACTTGAAGAGGAAATAACATGCCACAAGCGCTGTCTTACTGCATAATTTACTGCACAGTTTGTATTCTAAAATCAGAAACGAGCTAAAAATATTGAGGGTTTCTTTTTTGTGTCTAGTATATACATTTCAGTTCTGTACGATTGTGCTGTTTTCAAAAATTCAAATTAACTTTAAACAACACTCGAAATGCACGCTTTAAGTAACTCTCCTAGAATATTATGAAACTTCTGCGAAGGGTGAAAGCCAAGCAAAGTACCGGGAGTGCCAAATAGAAACGAAGGATCTCACAGGAAAACCACAGACGAGAATTAAAAAGCATGTGTCTGGAAGAGAATGGTGCCTTGAAACAGAAACGTAATTGTGGTGGGTCCTCCAAAGGTCAGCGAGAAGAAAGCATAGGCGGAAAACAGAGTAAGGGGCACTGTCAGGGCAAAGGGCACCCATTTCACCACTGGAGAGATGGAAAGAACCTCGGAAGTTTGTCACCCCGCTCCCCATCCGACGGCTGAACGAAGCCCTTCTACACATCCCGGACTACGGTCTCCAGGCCTCTATGTTTTAGAAGACAGTCACCTCTCTCCCACCCCCTGCTCCCAATGCCCCGTGCCAAGAACCCTGTCACCCACCTCCGAGGACCGTGCCCAGGAAGATACATTTCTTTTTGTGACGTTTCAGAAAATTCCACATAGATCTCAGCATCTTCCGGCCCTGGGGGTGCGGGCTGCCTAGGAGTGGGAGGGTGGTTCACCAGGAAAGCGTTTCTCTGTCACCTGACCTAGACGACCCGGCAGGACCGTCGTTGTTCCCCTGGGTGCTCTCCAGAAATCACAAACCCAACTTTCCGCAGAGACTGTCACCGGAGCGGGAAGGGGGCGTGGACTACAGCAGAGCAGCTGCGCTTTCTGTTGCAGCCACTGCGCCGCCGCAGCGGCTCACTGGTCCCCGGCACCCGGTCCGTCCAGAATTAGCTCCCGAGTGCCTCGCTGTTCGACTCCGCCCGGAAACGGCGGCCGGCAGCCGCCGCGTTCCGTTGCCGGCGCTCTTCCGCTGTTGCGGCCTGCAGTGCTGAGTTCCGCGGCCCCAGGACGGTATGGAGGTGAAGCAGGCATCCACGCCGGCTCCTGGCGGAGAGTTCTCGGTGTTGGTGGAGGAGACCGAAAAGTGGATGGAGGAGGCGATGCAAATGGTGAGCAGCCTGGGAGGTGGACGCCGCGGGTGGGAACTTCCTACGGTTCTCATCCCAACCCTATCATTTGAGCAAACGTCCCGGGTGCTTTCTCATCACCACAGTCTCGATGGCGTGCACGCTCTCTAGGTGGCTGGCTTTCCTGCCCTGAGATTTTATTGAGGCCATTCTCACAGGGGCTTTGGGGGAGGAAGAGAGGAAATACAGAAAGTCTTTTCAACTGGCATGAAGTATGCGCCAAATATCCCTATTCAGTTGTTGTTGGCACGTGCGTGCTGATTCCCCTTCTTTCCCGTGGACACACTCGCAAATGCGCCAAGTCACATTGTTTTGTATTTATGACCCCTTGAACCCATCCAGTAGAAGGAAGCTGAGCATGTGCCTGGTGGAGAGCAGGATAAAAACAAGTTCCTCTGCAGCCAGTTACTACCTGCCATTCATTCGCCCATCCACTCATCACACTGCTCTCTGTCCCTTTATTTCCTTCCATCCCTCCCTTTGAAACCAAGATTAAGGAGGGCTCTAATCAGATTTTTGTAGAATCCAAGCTTTACCCATACTTATGTGTGCCAGCGAGCTCTTTAATAGGGATTAAAGTGTGTTTGAAAAGTACATATATATGTACATTCTTAACCTTTCAGCCTCGGTGTCTTTTTTTGTAAAATGGGCATATATGATAATCTATCTCACAGGGTTGTATAGATTAAGAGAAAATGTTTGTAAAGCACCTGACAAAATATGCTCAATAAATAGAAGCTGTTTTTTTAATCAGATGAACAAAGACTAGAGGAGAACACACAAAAATAATTCATTAACAGATAAAGTTATGGATTATTTTAAAGAAATTTAACAATTTATTTTTGTAGCAAAAATATTTTAACAATCTCATTGAAGAGATAGAATTACAAATATAAAACCTGAAAAGAACCAGTAGTAAATACATGTTAGTATTTCTCGAGAGAAGGCCTGGAATGAAGACGGACTCTTTAAAGTCTATCACCAAAGGCAGAAAACATAAAAGAAAAATTGACAGGCTTTAATTGCATAAATACTGAAAATGTCTACATATTAAAAAGGCAAGATACAAAGTAAAGCAAATGCCAAAGAGGGAAAATATTTGCAACATATATAAAAGGACAGATTTGATAACTTTAATACTCCTGTGTATTTTGAAACCATATGGGGCAGCCGGATGGCTCAGTTGGTTAGAGCACAGGCTCTCAACAAGGAGCTTCTGGACGGGCGGTTGGATTGTTCAGTTGGTTACAGCACGGGCTCTCAACGGCAAGGCTGCCGGTTCAATTCCCACATGGGATGGTGGGCTGTGCCCACTGCAAGTAAAGATTGAACAGGGCAACTGATCTTGGAGATGAGCTGCACCGTCCACAACTAGATTAAAGTACAATGACTTGGAGCTGATGGGCCCTGGAGAAACACACTGTTCCCCAATACTCCCCAATTAAAAAACAAAACCAAAAAAAATAGATATTCTTAGATTGCCTTCTAGAATTATGTTGATCAATACAGTACCCATCAGCACATGTGGCTATTTAAATTTAAATGAACTAAGATGAAATAAAATGAAATATTCAGTTCCTCAGTCACGTTAGCCACATTTCAAATATTTAGTAGCCACACATAGCCAGTGGTTACATATTGGACAGAGCAGATCAAGAGACATTTCCATTACTACAAAAGGTTCTGTTGGACAGCACTGGTCGGAAATGGTCACAGTTCCATCACCAGTGTACAAGGATATTTTGTCCTAACCCCTATTCCCGCTAGCCCTGGAATTACCACTCTTTAATATTTGGTAATATAGGCAAGAAGTAACATCTGTGTAACTTTTTGTTATTCTTTGATAAAGTTATCAAACTTTAAATAAAGTCATCTACTTTATTATTCTTTTGTAAAATCACTATTTTTCATGACAGTTTTCTTTTGGAGAGCTAAGCATATAATAAAGGTTATTGTTGTAATCATCACAGCATCTAATTCTAAGGGTATAGTCTTGGAAACATATATAAGAATAAGTAACAGTGTTGCACTCTTGTTATGTTCCAGACACAGTGCTATGCACAGTGTTTCCTATGGGCCATAATATGTAAGTCCCACAGCAGCCCTATAAGGTGGGTATTATTACAGTCCTTATTTTCATATGGGGACATTGAGGTTTAGAGAGTTAAGTAAATTCCCCACAGTTAGAGAGCTGGTCAGGACAAGCCGTGATTTGACCCAGCCATTGATCTTCACCACTGGCCTATACTGTGCTGTTTGGTTGTATATGCTATATATGTATACATGTGTATTTTTTATAATAGATGTATGTATTATATATGTATATACTAAGTATGTGTATACTCAATATATGTAGACTATATGTACACACATATATATTATATATATGTATGTATATATATATATACATATATATACAGAGAGAGAGAGAGAGAGAGAGAGAGGAGAAGGCAAGTTTTCTAGAGTAAATCAATTATATATTATTGTAGTATACATTTTCTGGGTGCCTAGTCAATCAAGCACAGACACTTACCCATTTCCACAAATGTGGTGTAATGAACTATTTCCTATTTTCGGCCTTGTGTCGGGTGTTGCGGCTGCAAACGTGAGCAGGCATGCTAGTACCTGGATCCGGTGCTTGCGTCCTAGGAGCATTCTGTTTAGTTGATGACATTAAGCCATGCACAAATGAAAAAGTTAATAAGTAACATGTCCAGGGTCCAAAATAAGATACAGATACAAAGCGCTATCAGATAACAGGTGGCAAAGTCCTGAGCCAGTCAGTTGAGATAAATTTTGGATGCTTCCTGAATTTTAAAAGGAATAAAAGGGATGGGGGTCGATGGAAAGGAAAGGAAAGGTTGATCAAAGCAGAGGAACTATCAAGTACAAAAGAAATGGAGGACTTCATCTTGGGTTAGGAGGTGGTCCAGCTATCTGTCTAGAATAGGGCTTCCTAACCTGGACCCAGGTTTTCGGGGGATCTTTAAACCCCGAAACTGTATGTAACAATATTACATGCATGTGCCTGTGTCATGTGAGAGAGTCCATAACTTTCATCAGATTCTCAAAGGTTTGGCTCCAAAAAGGTTAAGAACCAAGGACCTAGAAGAATAATGAAAAGTTAGGCTGGTTCATTTGGGTGGTGGGGAGGATGGGTGGTAGTTGGGAGCCTCTCAGTGCCAGGTTGAGGAATTTAAAGTTGGTAGAGGGAAAAACAGAACTTCTGAGTGTCATCAGCAGTAATAATAGTTGTAGTGTAACCTTTTGGACATTATTATTTTCCACCTAAGAGTTGTTCTGGTTAAATCGTCTCCCCCCACCTTAGCTTTTCTTGTCTCACTTAGAGAAGAAATTGTGGGCACAGGGAGACATCCAATCTGGTCACCTTTGTGTTACTGAAACTCTAGAGAACATTTTCTATCATTTTCAGAGAAACAAGAAAAACAAGCAAGTAGAATTTTAACAAGGACAGAATTTTAATACAGGATTTACAAATGTTATTTATTCTTCTACCTCTTTGCAAATATACGTACTATCTCTGAAAAGGTGCTTAAAAATGACAGTCAGTAACAGTCTTTTGATCACCTCAGCTTCCAATGAGGAAAAAACAAAAATCAGGGAGCTCAAGACCTGTGAAAGGGATTTGTCCCTGAGTCTTCCTTAATATGGACACAACAGAGAACTAAGGCACTACATACTTGTACTATATTGGAGAAAAGGGAAACTCATCTGCATTTCCTTGTTCTAGGATTTATGCATGTGTTAACTGCTCGTGCTGCATCTATTTTTTTTTTTTTTTTTTCTATAGTATTTTCACATATTGAACAAAGATTTTCCACTTTGTCTTTCAGGCAAAAGAAGCCCTAGAAAATATTGAAGTTCCTGTTGGCTGCCTTATGGTCTACAACAATGAAGTTGTGGGGAAGGGAAGGAATGAAGTTAATCAAACAAAAAATGTATGTGAGTTGAATAGTATAACTGAGAACAAAGGTCAGCGATGGTGGGAGTAGAGTGACTTTATCAGTTGGTGAAAAGATGGGTCTATGCAGTGTCCCGTAGGTATCAATGGAAGGGTAGTTTCTCTACACATCTCTTTCTTCTTTTTTTAAAAAAATGTTATTGGGGAATATTGGGAAAGAGTGTGTTTCTCCAGAGCCTATCAGCTCCAAGTTGTCCTTCGATCTAGTTGTGGAGGGCGCAGCTCAGCCCCAAGTCCAGTTGCCATTTTCAATCTTAGTTGCAGGGGCGCAGCCCACCATCCCTTGTGGGAATTGAACCGGCAACCTTGTTGTTCAAGGCTGGCACTCTAACGAACTGAGCCAAGCTGCTGCCATAACCATCTCTTTTTTTGAATGCCTTTTTTTCTGATTATAAAAGTGACACATGTTGACCTTTTTAAAATTTGGAAAATGTAGAAAAAGTTGAATGAACCAATATAAATTTTCAGAGCTAATTTTCTATTTCATGGAGATTTACTGTAACACTTGAGTGAAACCTAAGAGTTGGTTTTATTACATTGGCATGTCAGTGCAGAAGAAATGAGTCTATATCCATTTTAAGCAAATCTAATATATGAAAATTCCACTTTACAAAACATACCAATTTAACTCATATTGCATTCTTTAGTACCTTTAAATAATGTGTTCCTCCTAGTAAATTAAAAAAAAAAAAATCACCCCCCAGTTTATAATTTTGGAGGTATAAAAGGATGTATGAAGAAGCTATTCCTATTTCAGATAATTCATGGAATGAAGTCTCCATACTAGCTGTTTCTACCTACACATAGTATGTATACTTTCGTAGCTTGTGTGACTTTTAATTTATTGTGGTTAGGTTGAGAAGTTCATCAATTAAGGCAATACTTCTTGAACATGGTATTACAACGGTGTCACAGTAAGTATAAATGAAGAATCAGATTTTATGATTACAAGAGGTACGAGGGAGACTCAAGGAGAGCTTATAACCATAACACCACTCACAGATTTTGACCTTATCATGTGATCTTGGGAGCTAGAGAACAAGCTGGTGTTGGTGCTAGTGTTATGTGGACTTTAAAGTTCACCCATCGCATCTGCCAAAAAGAAAACTGAGATTTAGCAAAACATGCAAAATGGGAACCCAGCTTCACAAAGCAATTAGTCTGTGGATGTCAAAATACCTGTGAGATAAGTAATAAACATAATATAGCAATTAGTGAATATAGATACTTATTTGGGAGTGGAATTTTATATTTTAGATAATTGTTATATCTCCCTATTTGTATTTTGTGGTTCAGTGCAATACTGTTCACATAAGAACTTTGAATATCCTAACAACATCCAGCTAACTGCCCAGTGACCTGCGTTTCTTCTGTACTTTGAAATTAGCCTGGATTTATTTTGGTATTTGGAGTCCTATAGAGATGACCCTGTAATCACAGTATGGAAAGACTCGTGACCCCGTTTGAGGAGACCTGAGTCCTACTTTTGTCTTTTATACCACCACTGCCTCCTGTCACCACCACCGTCACCTATGCCAGCTGTGTGTCTTTAATGTCCTAACTTAGCTTCTGCCATAAAAGAGGAAGTTGATTGAAATGATTCAGTTCGACAATGATTTATTGAGAACTATGGGGGGATTTGATTTAGTAATTCTGAATCTGATTTTTCAAACGTTGGGTAACTTTTTTTTTAAGCTTCCCAGTTGGTCCGGCATGCAGTCAGGTTTGGGAACCTCTTCTCTAAAATACCTCCTAGCTCTGAGTTTAGAATTCTGGCTCTCCTGGCACCTGGGGCCACTGTGTCAGCACTTTCCACAGCCTGCCCTATGTCACAGGTAGATGAGCACCTTCCTCTTTGCCCCAGCTGATTTTATACTTGTTGAGGACAGAGACTTTTTATCCCTCACAGCATTTAGCACAGTGGCTTGGACGTAATTAGCTGTCAGTGGGACATTGTTGATGAAAGTCATGATTGTGAATATTATAAATAATGTCACATTGCAGAGTACATTTCTAACATTGTGTGGCATGTGCTTCCTGTAATTCAGATTGCTTTAAGAGGTGTAGATGGCAGTACACCCCATTTTCCATAGGGGGAAACTAAGGCTTAGAGAAGTTGTATAACTTGTCCTGTGCCACATAATTTATAATGTCCTGGGCAGGATTGAAATTTAAGTGTGGTTGATTCCAAATGCTGTGTGATCTCTCCTATATTCTGCTGCCTCCCATGACGCGTCGGAGAGCAATACCAAATCTCTGCTTCTCCCTAGTGTCCACCAGGATATAAAATCTCATCCCAAAGAAAATGTAAGTGATGACCTTCCAATAAACTAAATATAGACTTACGCATAGTGAGGTCAGCGACAGCCTTGAAAACACATTTGAAACTGGAGCACATGCTCGTGAACATTTCAAGCTTCCCCTAAAATAATCAGAATCACTGGACTCATCTTTTTTTTTTTTTTTTTTTTTTAAGACTTATTTTCTCTATGGCATTTTAATTGAAAGAGTGTCCCCCAACTTCTTAGGTACTTAACTAAAATGTCTTTTGTCGGTGAGCTTTTGGTACTTGTACTGGGGAATATGCTGTCAACTGCTAAGGGTATCCTGAAATCTGTATTTGTTAAATGTTGGAAGAAATGAGAGGCCCGGTTTTTTGTATTTATCTTTGAGTGTTTGTAAAAACACAGTTACATGTAGCAACAATGTCAGTGCAAGCCCCTCTCTCTTTTCAGGCTACACGACATGCAGAAATGGTGGCCATCGATCAGGCCCTTGATTGGTGTCGTCGAAGTGGCAAGAGTCCTTCTGAAGTGTTTGGACGCACGGTGCTGTATGTCACCGTGGAGCCGTGCATTATGTGTGCCGCTGCCCTCCGGCTCATGAGTATCCTTTGACTGCCTGGGTTATTGTCTGTACCCTTCCTATGAACCTGAAAGTAGCCAGACACATAACTCGTTCCTAATCTATGAAAACAGATTTATGAAACATTCTGGGAGGTTTACATTACAAAATATAGTATCCCTTGGCCAAAAAGTTTTAGGAAAATGATTTAAATAGTAAAATGATCTATTTTTTTAAATATCTATAAACATGTAAGTGTTAAACAAACTGGAGAAAGAAAAGCTTAGGACTAATTTAAAGTGCTATATAAGGACAAATTATAAATTAAGTTAAAGTAGATTATAAAACTGCGTAGGAAAAGGTTTGAAGAATGTGCACTTAAGTTTTGCCTTTGGACAATAGATTATAGGTGATTTACATATTGTCTTTATTTATATGTTTTTGTTTGTTTATTTTTGCCACAAATACCTATTATAATATATGAAAAACTTCAAGTCAGAAAGAAGTCAATACAAAGTGTAAAACAAGCCAATCATTTATGATATAATTGTAAATAAATGGGAAATTGATAAAGTTACAGCTCTTTGAATTGTCTTTTGTAGAGTAAGTGACATATATACCGAGTGCTGCAAGTTATCTTGAAAAAACAATTTAATAATTTGAAAACTCAGTTTCATACTACATATTATTTACTTATTTTGTTATGTACGTGTGAGTCATTTCTCACTTTAAAAATAATGCAGAGGGTTTTGAGTATGATAAAATGTACAGTCTCTGCTTTTTACAGATGGGACGTATGGTCATCAGAACTCTCCCCATCCGGCCTTACCCAGTGGCTCACCTTTAGTCTGTTTTGTACCGGAGCACAGGTTATATTTTATTTGGGGCAAGAACAGGGAACGAGCTAGTATTTTTAAAAGGTGAAAATTCCCAGATTAAGTGCCTGCCTCCTTTCTGGCTCCCATTTTATAATGAATCCAAAAAGGTGATCGGTAAAAACTAAAGAGAAGAGCACCAAACTGTGAACATTTAGAAACGGCATATTTAGTTTTCATTCTGTTTGCAATTGTGAGATGTTAATGTCTCTATCCTTTATATCTCTTTCTTTTGTGTAACTGGATTGCATTTTTTTCAGCCTAAGCCTCAGCTTAGTTGTTTTTAAGAGTAGCATGAACTTTCCTCTCCAGGATGGCTGGTGTGGACCTACCCTGCATTTCTCACCATACACACTTAAACGGCACATTCTCTAATGGACCTTAATTCTCTCTTATAAATCCCGCTGGTTGTATACGGCTGTCAGAATGAACGGTTTGGGGGTTGTGGCTCGGTTCTAGATATTGCCTCTGCGGATTTACCAAATACTGGGACGCCATTTCAGGTAACACGAACTGTGTATACTTTTTCTTTCTTTCTAATTACTTTAATCTCATCATAGGCTTGCAAATAGCATGTGATCGGTATACCAAAAGCCACACTAGAATTAGATAGGCTCTCAGGACTACTGGTTGAGTTCATTTACGCCTCATTGTTAGGTCATAGGCAGTCATTTACAGGTGAGTGCCTAGCTCTCTTCATGAACAGAACCTCTACCAAAGGAGCGTCCCCAGCCTTCTGAGGTATCTCCTGACAATCCTCACACGTCTTCCCGTATGTTTGAAGACATTATACCAGTGTTGGTGTTTTCACTCAGTGAGTGTTCCTAGCTCCACACTAGAATAAGTTTGTGTGAAGCAGTGACAGTAGATGCTATTTACAGTGAACACACAATATTTTTGCACAAATTCAATTATTTTGCTTGATTGTCACATTTTATTTTTGGTGTCTAGCAATCAATACTTAAGTTATTTTTTTCCCTGCCTTTTTAACGTTAACATTTCCCTCCAGACCCAAGAATCCACATTTCTTTCATGTTCTCTTAGAAATTCTACTTTCCCTTTAATCTTGCAACTTTTATGTTTAAGGCTGTGAGCAATATGAATTTATATTTCAGTGTTTGGTCTGGAGACATATACCTTTTCTTAAACTGGTTTGCTTGTTTTTCTCTCCAAGATGTGAGGTTAATCCTAAAAGTATTTTTCTTTAAAAAGAAAAGGATTTAACAAATGTTGGACATAGTGTGCAGTTAACTTTGGAGACTCAGAGTTTCTTAGAAGAATATTAAGTGTGAAGAGCTACATTTGGCTGAACCCCACTGAGAACAGTTTTGAAACATATTCTGAGTTTTCCCAGCTGAACATGAGCTTTCCTAACAAGTCCTGTACATTTGAGAACAGGCGACTTTTAACATTGCATCAAAAAGAAATTGGAACGATGAAGAGTAAACACAATTAGCTTGATCATTAAAAAATCTTCAAAGTGATTTGATTTTTTCCAATCATTTTTATTAGTAGCTCAAATTTTGCTTACAAAGCTCTGCACATGAATTGCTGACTTTGTGCTTCCGGGCAGAAAAAGATGAACCCTTGGCTATGAGACACGGGTGGAACATTTCTTCCAACACATTAGTGACGTTGAGTGTACACAGTCCTCTGTCACCTACCATGCCCCTGAACAGAGTTGATCTGGCTGAGCCAAAAAACACGTTCATTTGCAGTGTGTGTACCTGGCCAAGTTGGCTCCATTGAGATGAATGGCCATGGTTTAAAGACATATCCCCAGGTTTGATGCCACATTATGTTTTTTTTTTAAATTTAATTTTATTAAATTTATTGGGGTGACAATTGTTAGTAAAATTACATAGATTTCAGGTGTACAATTCTGTATTACATCATCTATAAATCCCATTGTGTGTTCATCACCCAGAGTCAGTTCTCCTTCCATCACCATATATTCGATCCGCTCAACATCACTAATCATCAGAGAAATGCAAATCAAAACTACAATGAGATATCACCTCACCCCAGTCAGAATGGCGATCATCAACAAGACAAATAGTAACAAATGTTGGAGAGGCTGTGGAGAAAAAGGAACCCTCATACACTGTTGGTGGGAATGCAGACTGATGCAGCCGTTATGAAAGGCAGTGTGGAGGTTCCTCAAAAAATTACGAATAGAATTGCCATATGACCCAGCAATCCCTCTCCTGGGTATCTACCCAACAAATCTGAAAACATTATGTTTTTTTAAAGTGTTTTGAGATTCTAAAGTCTTCTGGATGCTGTGTTTTCTTCCTTTATTTGCTGGGTCATGTGTGTGTGGGGGGGGTGAGTTTGTGGGAGGTGGAATGCTGTTTACATATTGCAGAATTATAGATGCTTTTAGTGTTATATTATAAGCAGCATTAAAGTTCATAGAGGAGACCTACGGAACTATTATTTTTAAAGAAGATGGTGATTATAATACCTGCTCCATTTAAAAGAAATTATTTTAATAAGAATGTGTTTTTTTATTAAAGCCACAAATTTGTAGCTATAACGGAAACTTGAAAATATTGCCTTGGTGTCTTAGAGAGATACAATTTCCTTCTCCACCTGTAACTCAATGGTCTCCTCCCTGACTGCCTGTTAGGTTTAAGTATGCCTGTGCTCCACCCCCACCCCGGCCAACTGAATCAGAAGGCTGGGGGGTGGGGGAACATTGGTGTTTTTTAAGAGCTCCCAAGCAATTCTACTGAGCAGCCAGAGTAGAGAACAAGGATGAGAACTGTGGCTCTAACTCCATGTGAGACGATAGCGCTTTGTGCACATGGGTGCTTGTGAGAGAAGTGAGAGGAGAGGTGGGAGCCCTGGGGAGCAGGAACACAACACGGCAGAAAGAGAAGGGGAGTGACTGACGATGCTTAGAATGAAGACGTATTGGGAAGCCAAGGGAAGAGAGAGTTCTAAAAAGAAGCAAGTGTGGTCAGCAGTCTCTGCGACGGCAGAGTGGAGGAGGATGCAATGACCAGTATTTTGGTCAATCAGGGCCCTTGGGGTATCTGAGAGGGCAGTTGCAGTGGAGTCCTAGGGGCACAAGCCAGTGAGGAAGAGGTAGAGGAGGAAATGAGAGCCCCAAAGTGACGGCCATGATTCTGGAAAATTCTCAGGAGCAGGGTAGCAACTTGCTTGGGGGACAGGGTAGCAGGAGGGTTGTTGGTTTTCTGGTGTGTTTTTTCCCCCCCAGCTTTATTGGAATATAATTGATCTATAACATTGTATAAGTTTAAGGTATATAATGTGATGATTTAATATGTGTATATTGTGAAATACTAATACATCCTTCATGTCACATAATTACCATTTTGTTGTTGTTATGGTGAGAACATTTAAGCTTTACTTTCATAGCAATTGTCAAGTATACAATTGTTAACTATCATCCTGTATCTTAGGTTCCTGGAGCTTATTCTAACTTTTATCGTGAAAAGTTTGTAGTCTTTGGCCAATGTCTCTCCATTTTCCCCACCCCTCTGTCTCTGGCAACCACCATTCTACTCTGTGCTTCTAAAAAGAAAATACACACACACACACACACACACACACACACACACACACACACAGAGAGGGAATATTACTCAGCCATAAAAAGGAGGAAATCCTGCCATGTACGACAATATGGATCGATCTCTAGGGCATTATGTTAAGTCAGACAAAGATCTGTCTGATCTCATTGTGTGATTTCACTTATCTATGGAATGTAAAAACACTGACCTCAGAGGAGGTTATTTGTGTCAATGGTGAAGGCTAATGCAGGGTTTGTAGGCCCAGGCAGGAGCCCACTGCAGGCACAAGAGACAGGGAGGCTCGTTCTGAGCAGCGGACCCCGCCTGCCGGTTCCTGTGCTGGTTCCATCCTCTCTGCCTGCTGCTTCCAGACGTTCCTCCTTGACATCTCCTTTCACTGTATCATTTCATGCACCTCAGAAAGGTGTAACCTATCAAGTCCAAACTCCTGTGACAAGCCTTCAAACCCTATATATTTCGGCCTTATTTTGTCTCTTCAGTTTCTTTCCTTATACTCCCTTAATAATCACCCCTGCCCCCATCAGCTAGTTTCCTTACACAGAACCCAAGCTTATTCTTACTCTTTCCCTGAAATGCTCTGCTCAGTCTCTTTAAATATGCTTCATCATTAAGGCAAGTTCAAGTTTCATCTCCTTACTGTTACCACAATTTCTTATTTTTCCAAATGTTGATCTCTTCTCGCCAGTCAGTTACCAAAGATAGCACAAACGGAACACTTAAAAAACATCCTCTATAGTAAGTATAAGAAGAAAAGGATCTTTTCTGTAAAGAGCCTGATAGTAAATATTTTAGCCTTTGTGAGCCACTTATGTCTCTGTCACATAGTCTTTTCTTTTCTTAACAACCCTTTAACAATATAAAAACCCTTCTTACCAGACAGTCCATCTTTGGCTGTGGACTGCCAGCCGTAGCTTTATAGCATGAAACGCTCAATGGATACTTACGATGTGCTAGGTATTTAGCCAGTATTATTTTATTTAATATCATTTAATCCTCACAAAATTCTTCTGGGTTAATTGCTATAACTATTACCTTTTACATATGAGGAAACTGAGGCATAGAACTGAAGTATCTTACCCAGGATCACAGAGCTCGTAATTTCAATAGTAGTTGCTTGAGAAATAATAGTTGATTGAGAGAGTTTTCTGATTGAAGCCATACATCTATTCTCTGGACATATACTTCCTTACCTGTGTTACTAATATCCACAAGGTATATTAACATTTTCTGAAAAATGTTTACCTAATTATGTACATGTTGCTGCTCTTATGGGACGTAACACATTTTCATGGGCCTTTGTTCATTCTCGACACTCTTGTTTCATCAGTGCATCCCTGGATATCGGGCTGAGGAAGCAGTGGAAATGTTAAAGACATTCTACAAACAAGAAAATCCTAATGGTCAGTTTTCCCCAACTGTATATAATGTACCTCACTTGAAACAAACCAGTATGAAGAGAATCTGACTTGGGCTTACCTCTTCATTTTCTCTTTTTCTTTTCTGTTCTTTTCACAGCACCAAAATCAAAGGTTCGGAAAAAGGAATGCCTGAAATCCTAAACTTCTTCTAATGAAGAACTAAGGCCCCTGGATGAAATTCTTGGACTGAAAGCTGGTGACATCACTGAATCATATGTTATACACTTTCCTTAAGCCGTGGGAAAATGGTCTCATCATTTGCTCTGTTAAAAGAACAAATTAGCACTTTTAAAAAGTCTGACAATTGTAATCAACTATTCGCTTTTCCACAAGCTGAAAGAACATGGTAAGAAGGGGAAAGTTTAAAGGTTGAGGTTTTAGAAATTAGTAAGCAATGCCTGCACTTCCTGCCAGAACCATTATGCCCAGTCCAGGAAAGTGCCGACTGTCAGAGAACGTGCAGCCGGACGTTCAGCGCGAATGTGTGTGTGTGTGTGGGGGGGGGGGGGGGCACTGCACGGCGCACACCTGCTCCAGGCCTGGAATTTCAGAATCGGGGTCTTCATTCTTTGCAGCTGCTGTGTGCTCCCAGGGTGTTAGGGGCCCATGACTGCCTTAGAGATTGAATATGAGTTGTATACACGTAGACCATGTTTATGTGGTCTTTGGAAAAAACTTTTTGCTTTTATAAAGCATTTGGAGAAAACATATTTTTAAAATAAGTGCTTAAGTAGCACTTTTAAATTACAGCATATTGCTATAATAAGACCTTACTTAGGGCCCTTTAAGATGACTAGTCTTAAAAATAAAAAGTAAAAGCATAACTGGGACATTGTTTCTTTGTCGTTGCACAGCTGTACCATGCCAGGCCCCATTCGGTCATTGAATCAGTGAACAAAACAAAGAATCCTGGCCTCGTGGAGCTTATGTTCTAGCAGGGGAGACAGATAATAAACGGAACAGATTGTATAGCATGTTAGAGGGTGGTAAATATATGGCGAAAAGGAAAAGGAGAACAGAGTAAAGGGGATGGGCATGCCCTTGGTGCTGGCAATGCTGGTTGCACAATTAAGTGGAATGGGGAGTTTGATCTGAAACCGAATACCGTTCTTTCTTTTTATAAAAATCCAGATTTAGAATTTAAAATCTAAATTTGCAAAATGTGAACACAACCCCAGAAAGGGTATCCAGAGCAGGAAGTCCCAGACACTCAGGCTGGCTGAGTGCGTAAGGGCTGGTGCTGAGGGAAGGGCCGCTTGCAGGCCACGCTGCAGTCACCGGCTCTGCCCAGAAGGGGGCCTCGCCGTTCCACCGGAAGCCCAGCGCCAGGCCCTGGACGGCAGCTTCTTCTCGGTTGCATTTCTTCAGTGGATTCATTTTCTTGATGCAAAGCATCTGTATTTGTTAGTTCTGCCATTTGGGCGATGTCTCTGACTTGTTTGTTTTGAATTACATTACAGGCTGGAATGTAATTGTGGTGAAAGTACTTTTAAATTGCTGAGAGTAGCAGCTAATCAGTTACATGCTTCAGAGGATTTATAATTGCTTGGTTTTGTACGTGTGTTTTTAACCGCATTTGAGAAGTTTTATAGAGAAGCATATGCATGGTTTTAAATCTATAATAAATGTTACATGTAACTTCTCTTCAATTTCACCTGCTTTTAAAATCATCCTCATTAAATTTTAGTACTTTGACTCATTTATCCAATTTGCAGTGGTCATAATTCATTTCTGACTCCTTATGCTTTTCTGTACAGACTTCATTGCACTTATTGTCTTCATATCATTTTGTCGGGGATTACTTATAGACAAAAAACCTGGAATCTTTCCTCTAGAGAGTACCACCAGTAAGTCTGGCCTAAGCATTCTTATGCCAAGTAGGTTCTTGGTAAACATTTGTTAAATAAAATTATTAATTAAAACTTTGGGGACAATGAGTCATAAGGAGCATATCTAGGATAAAAAGCCAAAGCCAAAAATAGTATATGAGTATTTAAACCCAGGGATAGCCATTATTAAAAAGATCAAGAAAATATAATAATAAAACTATAAACAGGGAGGGATAGAAAAGACTTAACGATACACATACGTCTGTCTTTGTTCTGTTTTGGAGAATGGGTATTTTCTAATTCCCAAGCGTGGCTGAAAATTTAAATTTTGATTACGACCTTTTTGATTCTCTCTCCAGTGATTAACTTATGGAAGACTCTGTCTTAATTTTTTGGTCTTAGGCACAGTTCCCTCCATTGTTTTGGGGGAAATCAGTTTAGACAGCGTATTGCAGATTGACAGGCGGCACCTCCAGTGCTGGTACAGGACGATGGTGGGGTCATAGACACTGAGGCTGTGGGATTCTGACAGCAGTTTTGAAGTGGTGGTGAGGAGTTGTGCCTATCTGAGGAGGTGATCCTGCTTCCTGAGTACCACATTCTCCAGCTACTTAGACAGGGCTTAAAATATTAAGACGCTCCAGTTCAAAAGATGAGTCTAATTGATTGATACTGATAGTGCCTAAGAGACTAGCTGAGAGACTTGCTTTGTGTATGAGATAATTCTGGAAGTTGTGGGATGTAAAAAGGTTTTAGCATCTGGGCCCTATTTAGAGAAATTAGTGGGAAATGATTGCATCTAAGTTGCTGGAGTATCCAGTGTTTGCTGGTGTTTGCAGTGGACTCAGCTAATAGTGGGTAATGCTTTGTCAAGCTTCAATCACTGACAAAAGATCATGTTAAAATATCTTTGCACTTTCTTGTTACTTGGCACAAACATCTCTTCCTGTGTTGTCTTTGGAATATCATGGAGAGAAAATAGATAACCAAAAACTCCAATATAGGCAAGAACTATTAAATTTTCTTTAAACTATTTGGAAATAATTTAAAACAGAGAAAAGTTGAAAAAGTACCCATATGTCCCTTATTCTTTAAGCTTATTTATTAACATTTTATAGCTTTAGCTTTATCAATTTGCTCTCTATTTTCTCTATAGATAGATAGCTTGATCTATATGAATGCATATAATTGTTTTCCCGAATCATTTTGTAGAAAGTTACATACATACATCATACACTGTGGGCCTTTACCATGAAATGTTTCAGTATTTCCTAAGCATAGGATATTCTCTTATATAATCATGATATAGTTTTTCACTTCAATAAATTTAACAACAATACCACACTTTTATCTGATATACCATTTGTGTTCCAGTTTTTTTCATTTGACTCCACGTTGTTTTTTGGAGAATTTCCCCCACCCCCTGCAATATTGGATCTATTCTAGGGTTGGGTATTACATTTAGTTGTCATGTATCTCTAGCTTCTTTTAATCTAGAACCTTTTCATTGCCTCTCTTTGTCTTTTATGACATTGACATTTTAAAAAATAATACAGTCCTCCTGCAACACCCCCCCCAACCTTTTATTATTATTATTATTATTATTATTATTGTGGTGTTTTCTCATGATGAGATTCTGGTTATGCATTCTAGGCGATCTTATGTATTCAGAGTATCACATTGGGAGGTACCCAAAAGCCATCTGCCCTTCACTGGTGATGTTAACTTCGGTCATCTGGTAAAGGTGTTCTTTGATTTCTGCGCTATGTAATTATTGTTTCTTTCTCCCAAGGAACAAGCACTTTGGAGAGAGAAATGGTTACTTTTTTTTTTTTTTTAATTTATTGGGGTGACAATTGTTAGTGAAATCACATAGATTTCAGGTGTACAATTCTGTATTACATCATCTATAAATCCCATTGTGTGTTCACCACCCAGAGTCAGTTCTCCTTCCATCACCATATATTTGATCCCCCTTACCTTCATCTCCCACCCCCCACCCCCCTTACCCTCTGGTAACCACTAAAGTATTGTCTATGTTTATGAGTTTTTGTTTCTCATTTGTTTGTCTTGTTCTTTTGCTGTTTTTGGTTTATATACCACATATCAGTGAAATCATATGGTTCTCTGCTTTTTCTGTCTGACTTATTTCGCTTAGCATCATACTCTCAAGAGGTTACATTTTTAAGAGAAAATATATTTGACATTGATGGGAAGGAGAAGAATATTTATGATATAAATTTCAAAGCAACTGTTAAATTATTGATTGCATTCTTCCTCTTTTATTACAGTTGCCAAAATTTACAAAATTGTTTTGCTAATAAGAACATTACAAATAGGGCTGTCTTAATAAAAATTAAAAAGAAGCCTCAGACATAAGTTCTTTCCTTATCTCCTCATCAAAACTAAGAAGTATGTTAACTTAATTGTATCTGGTAAGATAGAGTTTTGGAAGAATACGTGTAGCTGTTTCTCATATCACAGATGGCTATAGTGATCCAGTAGGATATACAACTCTAGGTATTTATTTGGCCATAAAATAATAGTTCTCTTGGGTTTCCATAGAGACATCTAGACTTAAAATGTTTTAAGCACTGCTACTTTTAAAATGAGTATCAGTAAAAATAGCAAAGCCAAAGCTCTTTTTCAAAAAAGTAATGAAAATTTTTTTCAAGTAGTGAGATTCCCAGTTAAAAATCCCTGTTGAAGCCAAAGCTTGTCCTTCCCAGTCTTTCTGCATCAACTGGCCTTGAATAGCTCTGAGGGGAAAGGAATCAAGAACTGGTTTCCCTGCCTTTTGGCAAAGGAATGAGACTACATTGACTTCATCTGTGAAGACAACTGCCAACTATTTTCTGACTGTAATTGTTAATTGCATGTGGTGAGGAAAGGGGTGATGGGTGACGTTATTTTTATGGGTAAGACTGATATAAGTTCTGGTGAAAGTTTGACATCTTTAGGATCTTATGTTTTTTCAAGTTGAGCTAATAAAAACAGGCTCATGGGCTTATTTCTTACCTGGTTTTTAAGTGAATATTGGGCTAAAGACTATGTGCTGTGGTTGAAGAAGCATGAACTTGGGAGTTTAGAGCAGGAGTAAGGAAAATATGCCCATGGACCAAACCCAGACTGCTGCCCGTTTTAGTACCACTCATAAGTTAAAATGGTTTTACGTTTTTAAATGGTTGAAAAAAATTCAAAGATGAATTTAGTGACCTGTGAACATTATGTGAAATTCAGATTTTAATACTCATAAATTAAGTTTTATTGGAACATATCCATGCCCATTTGTTTTCATACTGTATGGTACTGCCTCTGTGCCACAAATGGCAGAGTTGTGTGGTGGTGACAGAGACCTATGGCTCCCCAAGCCTAAACTATTCAGTGTCTGGCCCTTTATGAAAAGGTTTGCTGCCCTCTGCCCTAGAGGATATAAAATGTTGAGGTTGAATCTCAAAGTTGCTCTTTCAAGGTCTGTGACTTTGGAACTGAATGTGGCTCATTGTGCAGCTGTGGAGAATTGCTTCAGTACCATGATTTTTTAAAAGTTGGTTTATAAATTTAAGAGAGATCGAAGACACCCAAGTATTTATTCTGGCTTAAAATATTTTGTTTCCTGATACACACTTTAAGGGAGTGTCCAGGAGAAAAGAAAATTTATCATTTTATTCGAGCTTAGAATAAACAATACATTTCATTTATGATCATCATATTAAAAATATTAACAAGTATTTGTCATCTTTAAGAACTATAAGGTCAAAAATATGTTGGACCCTTTTCAAACCAGGATGTGAACTGCAACTATCTCCTTCGTACCATCCCCATCACTGTGTCTTCCCCAGTTTTCTCTGAAGAGTTGGTAGCAGTTTGGTGCTAGAATCATGTACCCTGAGCTTGAAGAAAAGACAAAAAATAAACATTTGTTACGTATTTTGAGTTGTTTTTTTTTCACCCAGTATTGACTTCAAGACAAAGCCTTATGTACAATAGACAAGTACTATGTCAATTCTAAATTGCATAGGAAAGAAGTATTTGGGGGAGACTTCCTGGAGAAGGAGGGACGCCAGCTGAGTCCTGAAAGGCAGGTAGGATTTGGGAAGGTAGGTAAGAGGTGAGGTAGAGCATATGCAATATTACGGCAGAGGAGGAAAATGACAGTGATGTGAAGATACAGGCGAGGCATGCTGGGAACAAATCATCACAATTAAGAGCCCCAACTGTTTTCTAAGAAGGAGAGACTTTTCATTCTCTTTCTGATGTGTGATTTCGTACTGGTGCCTGGAGTATGTGTGGTTTGGGGTGGGTGAATGCCAGGGACAGTCGCTGAGGTAAGGAGCCTGGAACTGAGCTGTGGGGATGGAGTGGGTCAATCGTAGAAGCCAATATTTACATAGAACTTACTAGGTGCCAGCCTCTATTCATATGTTGCCTCGTTAATCCTCATAATAGCCCTGTGAGTCAGTATTCTTATCTCCATTTTACATCAAGGAAACTGAGGCACAGGGAGATGAAATGACTTGCCCAGGGTCACAGAGTACTAAGTGATTGCATCAAAATGGGGTAGGTCACGCCAAGCTAACAACCCTCATGTTTTAGTGGCTTAGAGCAAAGGTGTAATTTTCTCATGCTTCACTTCTTGTCCATCTCAGGTTAGGCCAGGGTCTTAGGCTAAACTCCACCCTCTGGAACATCCTCAGTCCCGGTGGAAGGGAGAAGAGAAAAGGGCGAATCGTGCTCTGTGTCTAGCGCAGGGCTTCCCAGACTGGAAGGTGCGCATGCATCACCTGGGGAGCTTGTTAAATGCACACTGTGATTCCAGAGTCTGGGATAGGCCTGAGAGTCTGCATATTCAGCAAGTTTCCAGGTGATTCCTATACAGCCGGACCATGCCCCACTGGCGTCAGCAGACCTTACTGACTTGTTCCCGGAAGGGACACATCACATCTGCTCACATGAGAATTAAAGGAAGTCACATAGCCCTGCCCACCTTCAAGGTGGCAGAGATTGTAATCCACTATTTAACTCAGGAGGAGCAGAAGTGGAATATTCATGAACAACCCCAGTGAAGAGTGAAAAATGTAAAGCTAGGATTTGAATTGAGCAGGATGTCCCCAGAGTGTTTGCTGTTAATCATCATGCCATCCAGTCAGAGCTGTTGGCTCATCCTCTAGGGAGAAAGGGCAGCATGATGGCACCCGCCCTCCTTGGCAGACAGCCGTTGGCGGTAGTCCTCGAGACTGACCAGTGGCAGTCAATTTGTGTGACGCTGATGCCGGAGGTCCCAGGCAGCAGTTCTCCACCTAGTGTTGCAACTCTGTGAAATGTTTTAGTTCATTTTTTTCCTTAATAATGTGCTGACATCTGTGAATTATTTCTTTTTGTTCAAAGCATACCTTAGAGTAGATTCAAGCCTTTCCCAATGACACCCTCATTGGATATTCGACAACGCTTTCTTGTGTTGGAGAAGGGGTGGGGTGAAAGCTAGCAGTCAGGGGATTGTGTGTGATCCTGGGGAATGCTCATGGCTGTGTACACACACACACACACACACACACACACACACACACTATCCATCAGGTATGTTTACTGCAAAGTGCTGGAGTTGCTGGTCTGGAAGGGTCCTAGACTTGTGGTTGGCACAACAAACTCAGTTCCCAGGGTGGGGGTAGTGGCTGAGAAGCAGCTTCTCTGAGCCTGCAGCCTCTACCCATAACTGGGAACTTGGGATATGGTTCTAAACGATGGAGAATTGTGAAAGTGGGAGGTGGATTCCAGGCCCGTGTTAGAGTTTAAATGGAGAGAAGTGGACTGGGTTACTTACAGCGCAGTGAACATGGCCTCTCCTATGAGTGACCCTCTGGCACCCACAAAAAGCCTTGCTGTCAATTCCCAGGCTGACGTGTAGACGAACTATGTAGAAACACCAGTTTAAGCAAGGCCCCTGTCTGCCTTGTGGAAAGCCTGATCTGCAAGTGCTACTTGGAATGAAATAGGACTGTTCTTCCTCCATGAAAAAAAAAAAAAAAAAAATGCTCCCAAAAGGGAAATAGAGGTACATTTCGGTTTTATGTAATGATTATGTAATGATAGGATTTCAGAATTAACCCACTACGCCAGGCGATTCAGTCAGCAATTTAGCTAGACATGAGGGAGAAAATGGGCCTTGATGGTTTTTCGTTTGAAAAATCGTTTGCCTTGTTGAAAAATGCTTTCACTTCTGTCCACCTGTTCTGTCAGTAATCATGGGAAGAACTGGAGAAAACTGTTCCTCCAGAGACACTTTTGTCCTGTAAAATGGTAGGTAGTTCAATTAAAATATGCAGATGATGCAAAATTAATAATTAAGGGAAAATAATAAAACAAAGTATTGCTCTTTTCATTAATTACTTAGACTGAAGCCTGCAGTATGACTTTTTTTTTAAATTAATGGAACAGAATTCTACTACTTGATTGTTCAAGTCCTAATCCTCGAAGGTATTATCAGTGATCTTTCGCAGCTATTAGTGCCCTTTGGAAAAAGACCTCAGTTCACCGGTAATCCTGACCACATAAAAGTGCTTTCTTCAGCTTGTAATCTAGTCTGCACTGGCATTACTATTAGGTTGGGGCAAAAGTAATTGCGGTTTAAAAGGTTAAAAATTGCAAAAACCACAATTACTTTTGCCCCAACCTAATAGAAAGTCATTTCTTTCAATGCCATTTCCATATTGGAGACCTAAGTAAGTTAAGGATGGCAGCTTGATATTTATATTGGCAACATCACTGTCCTGATTCAAATGCTAAAGAATTTCAGGAAAGATTACATTTCTTCTTGACCTGAGAGGAATCCCATTTTCTTAGTGACGAGCTACACTGGCCGGGTGCCAAGGGGAACCCAGCAGCTGCCTTCCTTGGTGGACCTGCTTCTCAGGTAAGCCAGACAATCCAACAATCCTACCCGCAAGCACAGTGTTCTTTTATCCTAAGCACATTTTATCAACGTCATAAATCTCAAGCATTATTTTACTCTTCCCTTCAAAGTCCTGCAATCTCCATGAAATCTTTTCCAACTACTCCAGCCCACAATGATGTTGTCTTCAAACGCCTACTTAGTGTCACACAGTTTAACACTCAATTGGTCTCTAATTATAGTAATTAGATTGTAAGCTCCTCCAAAGCCAGGACGTAGCCCAGTGCTAGGCCCAGAGGCGGTTTCCGCAAATGCCTGCTGAGTGATGGATTTCCAGCTCTGGATGGTTTCCAGTGAGCAGGACAAATGGTGAATTAGCACTACAGTGAGAAGGCTGTCTCAGTTTCCTGAGCAGGGCTTCTGCGTACGTGCGCTTTTGTGAAGGCCATTGACGCCAGACAGCTGTGGGCAGTCAAGGCATTGCAACTTAGAACCCCAAGGCTGTCCTCCAGCTCATCTCCTCTCATTAAGAAACCTTCGTTTTGAACTTGGGCTTGCAATTCCCCATTTCCAGTTTTGAGAAGTCAGGAAGAATAAGCAATAGAGGCGCAAAGAGGTAAAAATATTTTCTATCTGCTTTGCAAGAAACTATAACTTTCCCGTGCAGGCATAACAAATAAAGGGAGGACACGTTGCATATTTAAGAGCAAGTAAAATGCTGTGTGGAGAATTGATTTATATAACTTTTTTGCTAGACTAGTCCAGAAGCTGGATTAATATTTTAATCATATTCTCTTGAGAGGAAAAGGCAGCTGGTGAAATTGTTGGAGGTGACATGCCAATCTACATAGAAACCAAGTGTGGTTTGGAGACCACCATGGAAATAATAACTTCAGTCATTAAGTGGAGAATGAAAGGAGGAAAGAAACCAGATAAGTTTTCCAGGATCAAGAAGTTATTTTTATTATAAACTAACCTTAGGGAGACCATAGACTTTATTATTATTGTAACATTTAAATTCAAATACTGATGGTTTTATCTTTTCACTGTTGATTACCCTTGGCAAAAGCAGAACTAGCAATGAGTGCAATAGAACATCCTTCATTTTCTTTTATTTTCAGTTGCCATTTTAATTGTGTGTACAAACTCAGTTGTGTAGGCAAAACATGGCAAGGAGCACACACTAACACAATTCAGGTCTTGATGCAGGGCTTCTCTTTCCCTTTAACTTGACTTTCCAGGACCTGAATTCTAACAGTGGGTACAAATTCACTGGCATTGTGAAATTTGAAGGAAGAGGTCTTGCCCTTTTTTGGTTTTCTCGAAGACCTGGATAACATCGAATCTTTGCAACGGTCAGTAACTGGCCCTAGCAATAAATGTCTGGAATATAACATGTTGTGCTCTGGGAAATGCTATCATTTGCTTGGATGGAAATCGATATTTAGGTTATTACTGGGAATTTGTGATGCTGGATTTTGTGGGATTAAGGCTAGTGCTGTGATTTTTCTCATATCACATCAACATGTTCTATTGACCCTTAGGTATTTGAGAAAAGAGGGAAAAGAGTGTCTTAGGGTTGACATAATCAAATTTTGAAGGTGCTAAGGCTCTACTCCAATTATATTGGCAGATGGCCTAGGGTGCAGCTGCTGTCAGACAAAGGATCCCAGATTCCACCAGAAGGCCCAATGCCATCTATTCTGCCTGGAACTGAATCAGTAAAAAGAAATAGGGGAGCGCAGAATTTTGGACTGAAATTTCTCTGTGGGAGCAACAGATTGAATTGACAATGGGAGAAAGTTTGTATTGTTAGCTTTTATAAGGTGGCAGTAAATATCAGGAATTTTATAATGCTGGCAGATTATTTGGGCCATATTTTCACCTGATGCTCCTTGTTCATCCTGCTTGGTCGAAGAGCATAGCTGAGCAGGATCTAAGATGAGAAGGAGAATTGGGGCTGACTGTGGCACTGGACTAATGTAATTAATGTCCTGACCTGTTCCCGCAGCTTCTGGGGGCCACAACAGAGAGCCATTTATAAGGGCCCTGAGTGGAAGAAGCAGCTATCTCTTTGACACCAGTAAGATAGGGAGGAAGTGAGGGTAAGAGAGGATATGGAAGCAGTGACTCCATGAAGGAGGGGTAAGAATTTTTTGACTTCTCTTCTGATCTCTTTTCCTGAGCAAGACAACTCTACTCAGGGGAGACTAGGGCTTCGATGGTTAATGTCACTAGATTAATAAAAGAAATAGCCAACAAAGGAAGAATGTTGGTGTAGAGAGTCCCTTCTCTATTCATGCCATTGGTTGCTTAGGGCTTTTGATAGGTCTCTGTGCTAACGGACAAAACTATGGCGCAAAGTTAGAAGTCACTTTGGACTCTTTCTCATAAGGGGCTAGGTAAGATGGCTTGAAAACCGCTAAGAAACATCACTCTTGGCATGTGTCCAAACCCCATTTCTTCTTCTCTTTCGTGGGTGTGGCTTTTCCTGACACGGCTGTGTAAAAATCTGAGATTCAGTTTTTGATTTACACTTAGTTTTGATCTATAGGTAGTTCAATAAAATGCGCTGTTTTGAATCAAAACCTATTAGGCTCACCTTGCGTACACAGTGGTGGTTTCTACCATCTTGCCTAGTTAGAAATGCAACTGAACACAGGCTCATTTGTTAAAATAACTAGTGATAGCTGATACTTATTGACTGTTTGTTGTGCACCGGACACAGCTGTGAAGGCCTTGCAGCTATTATGTGATCCTTGCAGCAGCCTTAGGAGGTTACTGTCCTTTTTCCCACTTAAGTGAGTTAATGGAGGTTGATAGAGTTTAACTTGCTCAACATCACAGGGGCAGAACTAGAGCTTAAACTCTAGAGCTCACATTCCTTAACCATCACACTAAACTATTTCAAGATTACCCAAATAGGAAAAGAACAAAAAGAATGGTGATTTTTTTTTTCCCTGCCAAGCCCTCCACTGGGATAAAACCCTATAACTCCAGTGTATTCATGAGGCTAACATTTGGCTTCTCTCAGTATGTCCTGAATTTGAATGTCTTTCTCTGCTGTGTGTGTGTGTGTGTGCATGTGTGTGTGTGTGTGTGTGTGTGTGCAGGGGGCGGGGGCTGGCGTTGGTGTTTGATTTTAAATTTTAACAAAGTAAATCTTCTAGAAAGAAAATAATTGTTTTACTTATGAAAACAGGTCTCAGGATACTTTTAAGCTTCAAAAAATACAATTGGACCATCATCTCAGTCCTTTACAAAACCTGGAAGTAAAATTGTATGATTATGTAAAATATTTTCAATGAGACAGGTCTTGTTCAGGATCCGCAGATGAATTGAATTGCCAATACCTTTATTACCGTTTCCCTGAAAATAAGACCTAGCTGGACAATCAGCTTTAATGTGTCTTCTGGAGCAAAAATTAATATAAGACCCAGTATTATATTGTATTGTATTATATTATATTATACCCAGTCTTACATTAAAATAAGACTGGGTCTTATATTAATTTTTGTTCCAAAAGATGCATTAGAGCTGATTGTCTGGCTAGGTCTTATTTTCGGGGAAACACGGTGTAGTCTGTAATTGTTTTGCTGAAAGAACAGCATATATTATCATTGTGGTTGTTATTATGACCATTAGGTACTGTCCTAGGTGATTTACATGTATTTTCTCACTTACATTGATATGTACGTGATAAGTACTACCATCATGTATCAGTTATCTATTGTCACAGCAATGCTGCATAATGGAAACCCAAAAGACCCCTCATTGGCATGAAAAAACAACTATATTACTTATACATCTAGGACAATGGGCTAAACAGATCTGCCAATCTTGGCTAGACTAACTCATAACACAGAGGGTTTGGCTCACTGAAGACTAAGCTAGCCTGACCTTGGTTAGGATGAATGGGGAAATTCAGCTCCTGCATTTGTCTCTCATCTTCCAATAGACTGGGCTGGGCATATTCTGGCTGGGCAATTGCAGAGCTGTAAACCCTAATCACAAACTCTGAATAAGCTTATTCGCATGAGTCCATTTCAACCTTCTGCTTGCAATGCGTTTGTTAATATTCCATTGGTCAAAGCAAGCCACACCGTGGAATTATGCACTTACTCCCTTGGGAGAGCCCTGGAAAGCAGCATTGCAAAAGGTATGGCTATAGGAAATGGTAAACAATTGCCATCTGTAACATATTTTCATTTTGCAGATGGAGAAACTGGGACTTAGCTAGTAAGTGGGTTGCCTGGGACCACATAGACGGTAAGTGACAGAGTTGGAATTTGAATCTGGGTTTGTCTTTTCTCAAAGCTGGAGCTCTTAGTGATGTGCTATAAAAGCAAGATTTAGAGACTAACTCTGCCTCCAACTACTTTCCAGATCTGAGCAATCTTTTAACTCCCTTTTTATGCATCTTCACCAATGAAGACAAAATGCAGCTGTTGATATTATGGAATGAGAATGCTGTGAGAATGTTAGCAAATTCTCTGAAAAAATGCTAGGTATTGTGATCAAAGAAATAAACAGACTTTACTTTATATCACTGCTTGACCTCATTTTACGTTTTGAGTTTTTCAGATCTGTCTCACCTGCCATGATTTAGAAATGTGCTGAGTATAAAATTTTTTCATATTCTCACTTCTTTCCTCCTCAACTCATCTCAATCTGCCTACGTTAGCAGTAACTATAAATGAAAATAATACTCTATACAAATTCCTGTTTTGAAAAATGACAGTAATATCTTGAGGACTGTCCAGAAAGTTGTACATTTTAATAATTGACAAACGTGGACTCTAAACTGATAAAATTCAGTTGTTATATCATCTGCCCTTTCAGCAGATGTGCCTTCACCTAGTTTTGCGTTGTAACTAGCTACTACTGTTGTTATTCTTTTTATCAAGTCAATTTCATGGCACATATTTTGAAGAAAGTTGAAAAGTTTTATATACTTCTGTTGACCCTAGAAGCAAAACAGCTGAAGAGCACATTCAGACATATTGCTTGCCAAAAATACATTCCTAAAGGAGAAATTTCATGGCGTACCCTTTGGCTCTTGGCACTCTGGTCCTGTCCTGGACCTTTGACAATATACCAGAGACAAGTTTCTGCTTCTCAGAAAAGGGAATTTTTTATAGGGCTCTGAGAACTCTTGAGGGCCCATCAGCATCTTTGTGAATGACCTCTGGTTCCATTAAGGTATTGGAAATCACCTTAGAAACATGGAATTAGGGAGACTATGGAGAGGAAAGGGGAAATTTGAAGAGAGCTGATACCGGAAGATGAAGGGACATTGGCTCTGGAATGAAGGGGAAGAACAAGTTTCAATCAATATACAAGTGACCGGCGGAGATGGAGAAATTCATTTCAGATTCTTTGTGAACATAAAAATTTTGGGAACTTGAGTTGTGCTGTATTCCCTCATCCTAGCACCTGCCACATATGTGGTGCTCACCTGTTCTGCCACAAGACCATAAACTTGATGAGGGCAGAGACTATGTATGTCTTCAGTTGTGTTATCACAGGATAGTTCAATCCATTACACTCAGCATGCACTATGTAAATATTTGTTTATCAAATGTCCTAGGACCCACATAATACTTCTGTTGTTTTCCTCTAGCAAAAACTCAGAAACTGCCTTTATCTTGTGCATCAAAAGAATAACCTATGAATTGGATGTAATGTGGGAATTAAATAAAATATAACCAGTATTTAATTGTGTCCTGAAGGAAACATTTCTCACTGTAGTAGAGAGGGAAGGAAGGAACATCACTGTAAATCAAGGGACCTGTCTTCTTGTTATAGCTTTGGTTTAGATCTTGGTCACATGACCCAACAGCCGCTTTTCCATGTATACAATAGGAACAACAAATGATGCATTATATTTGAAGATGTGTCGGAAGTAAAAGTGCCAAATTAATACTAGGTACTATTACTGTATAAGACACAAGTTAAACTGGAAAGAACTCCGAATACAGGAGTATGGCAGGTGACATGTCTTGTCTAGTTCATCTTGCACACAACTCCGGTGCCTAACTTCGTGCATGGGCAGTAGTCGGCACTCAGGATGTGTTTATGGAATTAACGAAAGCTCCTAAACTGCACATAGAATCATCATGATGATCTCAGATATCCTTGTTTATAGTTGAAGATTTTCACATATGATTATTATCATGCAGTTGAATTGTTAAAAATTTATGTAAGATATATAGAGTTGTAGGGCAGAGTTTCTTCCCTCAAGACATTTCCTATGTCATTGATTCACAACACTTAATGAACTCTTCTTCCCTCAAATTAAACAGTAAAAAGGCTATAGGAGAGTCTTATTTAAGTTTATTTGGATTCAGGGAGAGATACTTACTTTGGCCAACTTAAGGGAAGAAAACAAAGGGTGCATCACAGAAATGAAGGAAATATGGAAGAGCCAAGTCCAGGAAGCCCAGGTCCTGGACCTCCCAAGACCGAGGGGGTGGGACTGGGACACAGGCTCATTAGGACCCTGCACCCAGGGTGGTTTAGCTCCACTCATTTTTCTCCTTCAGTGACGCTATTCAAGATTCATATTCTAGGGAGAGAATCCAGTTGGTATGACGAGGGGACATCTTCACTCCTTGGACAAGAAAGAAGAGTTAGGCAAGACTGTGTGAAGTGGGGACTACTTGCTTCTCCGCAGCACAATTTGGGTGCATCTCTGAGATGCAGTGGGTCCTATTGACAGTATTACAAGATTTCAGAGAAGGGAGGTTCTGTTGAGACTTCACAGATGAAAAAGGGCTCAAGCTGGACCTTTAAGGGTGGATAGAAATGAGATAAATGAAGAAGAGGAAGGATTTCCAGGGGGGCCACGAGAGGAGCAATGGTTTAGAGTGAGGAATGAGCCCGGTGTGTTCACCAAAGTCAGAAGTGGCAGAGACAGAGGACAGATGTTAATAAAAGGCCCTTGGCTTTGTTTCAGCAGAGAAGTGAGGATAGATGCCAGGTTTAAAGGATAAGCCAATGATTCGGGCTGGGAAACAGTAGAGAGCTTACTGTATAGAAAATATGCAGGGAAAGCATAAGCAAAGCCTATATAGTTTTGGAAGAAAATCAGAAAAATAAACGATCATTGGAAGATGCTTCTGTGTGTGAGACTGAGACCCAAATAAAGAGGTGAGTCTCGAAGAAGTTGTCACTCGTTCAGAGACTGGAGGAGAGTATGGGGGCTGATGATTGTGGAGCTATCAGCGCAGTGATTTAGGTGACATGTGTTCTAAAGATAGCAGATCTCAGCAACATAAACGAGAAGCCACTGCTGAGTGAGTGAAGGGGATCAGTGTTGAATGAGGACTCGAAGATTAAGTTGCTTTGCAACATCCAATGTGTCCACAGTGTGTAGGCACCAAGAGGGGTCAGTGAAAGATTACAAAACAGCATCTCTGCCTTGGTTGATGTTAAGCATCAAGAATTTGAGTTTGATTAATATTTAAAAGCTAGGGTTTCCAAAACTTTGAAGCAGATTTTAAAGATAAGAGGATGTATTCAGGAATTTCACATTTGTTCCTAGACTTAAAGGACTATTGGAAATATTTGGAAGACAGCAGATTGGCATATGTTGTGTGTGATGTTTTGCACCCTGGATTTATGTATATGGAGCAGTTGCCACAGAAGTCTCTTGATCTTGTATCATTTTCATAAAATAAATGTATTACTAGAAACATCAGATACGTTAGCGTTTGACTCAGCCATGAAATAGCACTGAATAGAATACGTTTAGACATTTTCAACCTTCTTCTGTGCTTGCCCATTATTTATGCTGGAGTTATCTCAAAAATGGATTAAAGGAGAAAGCACGGATCTACAAGCAATCCTTAACCTCAGATATTGATCTATGTCATCACATTTAAGTAGTTCAGAATCTGCTTAGAACAGACAAACCAGGATTTGGCTTCTCTTTACGCCTTTGAAAGAGTCAACATTTAAGGCTTATTAGTGAGCCTGATTTTCTCCATGCCTGAGTCCCCCACTGGTGGCCCTTTCTCAGCCTCCTTAAGGGAATGTACAAATAATTACTCTGTGTCATACATCTGTTTCTGCAAAATTAAAAGTAAACCAAATGCTCTTTGCTCCAAAAGAGGCCTATGAATCATGTTTTAATAAAAAGCAACCACCTATTATTTGTTTTGTAAGCTTAAAATTTCATGCATTGGATTTGCTTATAATGAGATGTATCAAAACTTTCGAGGCATAGCCTATGGGGTATCTACCCAGTCTCAAAAGGGCCCTTTAGTGCACAGTGTGTAATTGTTCATGAGAAAAACCTTGTTGTTGATATTGCTAATCGTAACAACCACAATAACGAGGGCTGGGGATTCTGTTGACTGAGTTTTTCACTAAGTTGTCTATTGAATATAAGTAGTAATATAGACAATCATAATCCTATGAAGTGAGTATAACTGTTGACCCATTTTTCACATGTGCAAACTGAGGCTTAGGAAGATTAGTCTGGCATCACTCGATTAGTAAGTAACCCGGCCAGAATGCAGCCCACATTTGGATGGTTCCAAAGCCCATGCTTTTTCCAGGCATTAGAATTTCCTGACTTAATAAATGCTCCCATATGAGATATTATGCTAGGTTCTTGATCGGAAGGCGGTACCCTTCATTGTTGTTTGTTTTTAGTATTTTTTAAATTAAAAATGTTTTAACTTTTCACTCAATTTTAACTTTAAAAAACTTGTACAAACAGTACAAAAAATTCCTGTATATCCAGATTCCTCAAATGTTTATCTTACATAACTACACAGTTCAATGATCAAGATCAGGAAATTAACCTTGATACGATTCTAGTGTATAATCTTACAGACTTTATTGAAATTTCACCAAGCTTCTGCTAATGTCCAGGTTCAAAACCAGGATTACATGTTGCATTTAGTTGTCAGGTCTGCCTGGTGGCCTTCGGGGCCAGCTCTACCCTCGCATGACTGAGAGTCGGTGCCCCTGTCACATCTTGTACCCTAATGGCACTGCTTGCTTCATACCAGTCCCTGTAATAGAGAACAGTTCCTCAGCCTGCCTTTGAGTTTCATAACCTCCACACTTTCAAATAACACTGGCCAGTTAATTTTGCAGAATTTTCCTCAACTTGGGTTTGTGTGATGTTTCTTCATGAATAAATGTGGACTGTAGATTTTTGGTAAAAATGCTCTCAAAGTTATCTTGTGTCCTTCTCAGTACATCATTCCAAGAGGCACATAAGGTTGATTAGTCCCATCTCTGGTGATGTTCACTTTGATCATTTGGTGAAGGTTGTGTCTGCTACATTTCCCCACTGCAAATGACCTATTTTTCCATTTTAATTAATACATATTTTGTAGGGTATGTACTCTGAGCCTTTGTAAGTATCCTGTTTCTCTTAGTACTTTTGCCACTAATTTTATCATTACTTGATTATTTTTATCTGAAACAATTATGCCATAATATTTGAAAATGGTAACATTCTTTTTCCATCATTAATTCTACATTGATCAGTTGGAGTTTTACTGTAAGGAAGAGCTTTCTCTTTTCTCCCATTTATTTATTTATCCAATTATTTATTTATATCAGTATGGACTCATGGCTTCTTATTATAGTCTGTGGGTTATAATTGATTACTATCATTACTTGTTTGTTCAAATTGTCACATATTTAACCAAAAGAGCCCCTTCAAGTTGGCTTCTGTATCCTTTTGAAATGTTCCCATCATTGTGTTTTAAAGCACTTACTTTCTGGCACCATCTCCACCTAGCCGTGGCATGAGCCATTTCTCCAAGGAGCCCTGGTTCCCTTTGATGGACAGTGGTATTCAGAAACTGCAGTCTGGGTACCAGGTGTACTTACTACTACTGGAGCATCATTGCTTCTAGTTTCTCTCAGTGGAGAGAGCTAGAAATACACGTGAGTATATGCACACTTCTGTATTGGTACATCTACCTTTCTGTATATGTAATAAAAATCATTACTTTGTAGTGATAACCACCAATTCCAATCAAACGCTATAAAGTTTATTCTAAACTCTTTGTTTGTAACTCCCTTCTCTGACAATGATAAAACTACACTAAGTTCTTTACAAATATTGTCTATTGAGTATAGACAATCATAATATAGATAGTAATATAGTTAATGATAATCTTAAAATTTCCACAATATATTCACTAATATTTACTACTCAGTACTAGAATTCACAGAAAGTGAATTCCCATACCCCTGTAAGTATATTTGTGCATGGTTCATCTTATCTTTAGTTTCAGTATATACAATAAAAATACCATTTTTGAAAGTAATTTTGGTTAGTTCCTTTTACTCCCGCCGCTTTCTGTGTGGTTGTGTTACTCATTTGTGATTGTATGGTTAGGTTTATTTGTTTGTTAGTATTCTCTGCCAGCTATCAATTTATTGCCCCTTATCTCCAAATTCACCCTTCATTACCTACTCTGCAATAATGGAAGTGGATCCTCTAAGAATTACTCCTTTGTAACAAGCATTATGTTATGACTTGTCAGTGCAGGGCCCTGGAGGGAGACCTGGAGGGAGATTGTAGGAGAAAGGGACTTCTCTTTCTGGTTCTGGTATCAGTCAGGGTGCTGCTGTTTTGTTATCTCCTTCCACTTAGCACAGGGCTGCCAGCAGTGTGGAAAAATCCTGTGCTGCTCTGCGCTCGCCACTTCTCTAGACCACAGAGTCCCTTGGTGAGCTCAAGGCTCTGGCCGCAGTCCAGTGAGCATCTCTCTGTGGTCCTTCCGGCATGGACATCATGCACTCTAGGCCTCATGCTGCTCTGTTGGTGGGTGAACGGGCTTCCAGTGTCCCAACTCCTTTCGTGTATGTGTCTGCGAGTCCTGGCCACTTGTGCCCCAACAGAGTACTCTTGGCTTGCTGGCCCTGCCTGATATTCCTTCTTGCCAGCTTCAGCCTGCCTGCACCCTAGAAGGGTATTTTCTGCTTCTCTGGTGACTGTGGAGCAGCTCTGGTCCAGGAAACCCACTAATTTTTAGCATTCTCTGAATGTCTCCACCTACCACTACAACCTGTCCAATGAGGTCTGAATGTCATTCTTGGGGAGGGGCCCCTTCCAAGTTTGTTCATTTCTTAAGCTGTCTCTCTCTCTCTCTCTCTCTCTCTCTCTCTCTCTCTCTCTCTCTCTCTCTCTGCCCTAGAGTATTTTTTAGAGTTCTCTTTAGACCTTTACAGCTATTCCTATGTTATAGTTTATATTAAATTTTCCTATTCAAATCACTGCATTTTTGCCTCCTGATTAGACCTGCCTGATACATATTCCATTTTTGATTCCCTTTCCGATCCTTGTTGATTTTATCTACCTGTATATCTTGACTGAATGAATCACTACTATGGTTTTCAAAAGTCAGAACTATATAAAAAGGCTTACTCATAAGAGTCACTCTCCTGCCCCCATCATCCATTCTATTCTGTTCCCATTTCCCCATCCTATCAACCATTCTATCTCACTGGTTTATGCTTTCTATTTCTTTTGAACTATTGACCAGATCCATGTATAGTTTCTTATTTCTTTTTTCACAACAAGGGATAGCATTCTATTGATATTCATTCATACTTTGCTTTTTTCACTTAACAATATATCCTAGTAAGCACACCATAACAGTTCATAGAAACCTTTATCACTCTTTTTTTTTTTTCCATTGTCTGGATGTACGATAGTTTATTCAGCCACTTTTTAAAGTAGGTGTATAGTCACATGTCACTTAATGACAGTGATACGTTCTGAGAAATGTCTTAAGCAATTTCGTCATTGTGAGAACATCACAGAGTATACTTACACAACCCTAGATGGTATAGCCTATTACACACCTAGGCTATATGGTGTAGACTATTGCTACTACGCTGCAAACCTGTACAGCATGTTACTGTACTGAATACTGTAGGCAGTTGTAATGCAATGGTTAAGTATTTGTGGATCTAAACATATCAAAACAGTAAAAGGTACAGTAAAAGTATGGTACGGAAGATAAAAATTTGTGTACCTGGATAGGGCACTTACCATGAATAGAGCTTGTAGGACTGGAAGTTGCTCCAGGTGAGTCAGCATGTGAGTGGTGAGTGGATGTGAAGGCCTAGGATGTCACTGTAGACTTTATAAACACTGTACACTTCGCTTACTGTAACTTTTTTACTTTATATACTTTTTGAATTTTTTAACACTTTTTGACTTTTATAATACTTAGCTTAAAACACACATTATTGTACAGCTGTACAAAAATATTTTCTTTCTTTATATTCTTATTCTATAAGCTTTTTTCTATTTTTAATTTTTTTTTTTTACTTTTCCAATATTTTTTTGGCAAAGGCTAAGACACAAATATATTAGCCTAGGCCTACACAGGGTCAGGATCATCAACTCCACTGTCTCCACCTCCACATCTTGTCCCACTGGAGGGTCTTATGGTCAAGAACAGGCATGGGGCTGTCATCTCCCATGATAACACCTTCTTCTGGAACACCTCCTGAAGGACCCACCTGAGGCTCTTTGGGACGTGTTACTCTTTTCAGAAATATGTCCATGGTAGTTTGCTTGGTTTCTTTCTTTTTTTCATTATGGATTTGTTTGTAAGCAGATAATGCACCATGAACATTCCTCTCCAGTAATGAAAACCTTTCAGTGTAGAGTTTTTAAACTTTTTAAGGAGTTCGCAGAGGTCTGCAAAAGCTTCTGCCAAACCCTTCACTGTGAATTTTCTTAGAGGTTCTTTTTCTTCTTCTGCAGTTTCCTTTTCTCTTGCCTGTTCTTCAGGTTTGTGCTCCTGTTCCAGTTCCAACAACTGCTCATTAGTCAGTTCCTCAGAAACCACCTCTAGGAGCTCCCCAGTATCGTCCTCATCCACACCCAGTTAAAGCTGTTTGCCATCGCAACCACAGCCTGTGCATTTGTGCAACCTCCTCATCCTTGGCAAGTCCTTGAAGTCATGGATGAACCTCTTGCGCGTCTTCTTCCAGATGCCATTCCTTGGTGACATCACCTCAAGCCCAAGCAAGGTTCTTGATGCAGTTCATAGATGTTGTAATCCTTTCAGAATTGCATCAGAGTCTTCTCAGTTGCAGCAATAGCCTGGGCAAAAGTCCTCCTTAGGTAGTAGGCCTAAAAGCTGCTATCACTCACTGATCCATTGATTAAATCACAGAGATGGTGTTTGGAGGGAGAAACACCACTTTGATCTTGGAATGAAATCACCAATAAAGAAGGGTGTCTGGGAGCATTATCAACAACAAGAAAAATCTTGAAAGTTATTCTCCAAACAGTATTTTTCCATTTCGCTGGCATAGCAATTCAGGAGGACATCTTGGAAGAGGAGTTGGTCATCTATGCCTTCTTATTGCTCCTGCAGTGCACTGGCAATGTGTGTTTATTGATATGTTTGAAGGCCCTGGGGTTCTCACTGTGCCACATCACAAAGGGTTTCAATTTGTAGCCTACAACATTACCCCCAAGCAAGACTGTTACCATGTCTTTAAAAACAGCCTTGAAACCTGGAATTGACTTGGCCTCCTTCCTTATGGAAGAAAATCCTTTTAGGCATCGTTTCCAGAATAGGGAGATTTCTTCCATACTGAATATTTACTCTGGCAAGTAACTTTCCTCTACCATCAGCTTATCTAGAGTTTCCAAAAATTCTTTAGCTGCCTTCACATCAGCACTTGCAGACTCACCGCTCTTTCCCATTATGTAATGAATAATGATTCTTGAATTGTTTAAACCACCCAGAGCTAGCAGTAAATTTAATATTGTAGTTGGGTTCAGCCTTTTCTTTCAACATCGCAAACAAATTTTTTTCTTTGGCTGTGATCATCATGGCGCCAAGAGGGATACGTTTCTGTGTCTGGTCTTCTATCGTGTTTCCTCGAAAATAAGACCTAATTGGAAAACAAGCCCTAGCATGATTTTTCAGGATGACATCTCCTGAACATAAGCCCTAATGTGTCTTTTGGAGCAAAAATTAATATAAGACCTGGCCTTATATTCGGGGAAACACGGTAGGTCATTAGGAGTTTCTCCATGTCTGATAGAGTCCCTTCTTGAATTATTCGTAGTCTTATTGCCTTCAACGAAGCAGATCTTTTAACAACTTCTATCACTTTGTTCTTGTTCTTCAAGGTCATAGCTATGGTGGAGTGGGACACGTCTGACTGGTGAGCAATGGCCATCTCTGATTTCCTATCTTTGTAGTTCTCAATGATTTTTAATTTCACTTCCAGGTCAATCACTCCATGTGACCTCTTACTGGTAATATTAGTAGTGGATTTTGTGTGCTTAGGGGCCATGATGAACAAAATGCCACAAAATTCAATCAAGTACAAGAGAAAATGATGCAATCAAGAGGTAAGGTAAACACGAGATGTATGAGGCTGCTGCAATATAATTTTGCATTCCATTTTAGAGCAAACTTCTTTTTATAAGTAGAAAGACTACATTGTAAAATAATGATTAAGAGAATAATATAGTAAATACATATATTAGTAACATAGTTATTTATTATCATTATCAAGTATTATGTACTGTGCAGAATTGTATGTGCTATTCTTTTCTACACCTGGTGGCATAGTGGGTTTGTTTACACCAGCATCACCACAAATGCATAACGCATTGTACTACGACCTTACAATGGCTACATGTCACTAGGTGAGGGGAATTTTTCAGTTCCATTTAAGATTATAATCCTATGAGACCACCATCGTATATGCGGTTGACCAAAACATCATTACATACTCGTAATGCATGACTGTATTTAAGCCCTTTCCAAACAATGTTGCAGTGAATAACCTGTGCATATATATTTTTGTATTTTTGCAGATGTATCTTCAGGGTAGATTCCTAGAAGTGGAATTGCTCAATTGAGAGGAAAATGAATGAATTTTCTTAGTTATTGCCAAGTTCCCCTTTCAAAAGCCCGTGCCAATTTGTATGCCCACCAGCAATGCATGACAGGGCCTGTTTTCCCCTAGCTTTGCCAGCAGGATGTGTTGTCATACTTTTAAATTTCTGCTTATCTGATAGGTGAAAAATAGTATAGTTCTAACTTGCATTTCTTTAATTATGAGTTATTTAAGTATCTTTTTATGTGTTTAAATGTCATATATATGTTTGAAAATAAATTTTCTGTTTATGTCTTTTTCCTATTTTTCTGTTAATTTTGGTCATTTCTCCCTCTTTAAGAATTCTCTAAATATTGAACCCCTTGTCTGTGGTATAAGTTATAAACATTTTCCTCAATGTGTCAGTTGTCTTTTGACTTTGCATATGGTGTTTTTCCATGCAGTATTTTAGAAATTTTATGTCACCACATTTATTGATCTATTCTTTTATTTTTTTTCTGGATTGTGAGTCATGGTTAGAAAGACTTTCCCTCTAACGTGGTTAAAGAGGAATTCACCCATATTTTCTTTTTGTACTTGTATATTTTAAATGTTTACATCCAGATTTCCAATCTATTTAAAGTGCATTCTTGTGTATGGTGTTAGATACAGAACCTGTCTTATTTCCAGTAGCTGCCACGTTCTCCCTATCCTTGCCCCAGCAGTTTGAGATGCCCTCTATGTCACACACTAAGTTTCCATGTGCACTTGGGTATCTTTGGGGGCTTTTTGTTATTCTACCCCACTGGTCTGCTTGCCTATTCAGGCACCAGTACCAGACTGTTTGAGATATAGAGGCTTTATAGCAGGTGTTAGTGTTTAGAAGAGCTTGTTTCCCCTTATAGACGCTCTTTTTAATTGATTTCCTGGCTATTTTTGCAAGTTCATTTTTCTATATTAACATTAATAACATATTGACCTTGATAGTTACTAGGACTCAGTTATGTGATGTCAAATTGAGGAAGCAATTCAGGAGCCCAGAGGTGCATTTGCATTAACAGTCAATAATTCAGCCAAGGGGCAACCATGGAAGAGCCCTGGGTCCTGGAAGAAGACTGAGGACTAAGTGTTAAGTATCCCAGGTGCGATGAGGAAAGTCACAGAGATGAGACAACCCCCAGGTAAGAGCCAGGTCCTGGACGTCACAGTTGACTAGAGCATCCAATCAGATCTGAAGCAGTGGCCAGGCCCCAAGAGCTCAGAAATGACTTTACACCACGGTGGTAAAGAGCCAGCAGGACTGATGTGGGAGGCCAGGAGTTCTGAGTCTGTAGGTGAAGTGAACTTACAGTATTCATTTGGTAGGAAAAGTCCCAACTCTCCATTCAGATAGCTAGCAGTGTGGCTTTAAAGAGTTCTCTTTAAGTGTATTTATGCCTGGCTTATTTCTGGAATAACTTTTGTTTTATTTTGTTCCTGGGAAATCTAAGTACCTTCTTGCAGTCTTTAATAATTTGAAATGAAAAGTTTTAAATACACTTTAAACAGCCACTTTCCCTCCCCTACCCACACATTTACCAAAATAAGCCAGGCCACCCTACAAGCCACTCTCTGATTTGCATAGCAGTGAGAGCTGATGCAATTTCTCACATTTGGGACTATTTCAGAGTTTGTGGAGATGGCAAAGGGTTCCTTTCCTTATATAGTCTTGAGCATGATACCCTTGGATGGGTACTTTCTAAAGCACTGTTACTGTCAAGTGAAAATACTTCAGGACAAAAAATGCTAATGATAAAAAGAAAGTTTTAGATGGTGTCAGGTTTGATTTTTGCAGTAAGAAAACATCACAGCCCTGAGGGGAGATTTAGAACTTGTAGCTGGGCTGTCCGTTGTACATCTGACGTCACTCCCACCCCACGCCCTGCCGCAGGGAACTCCATCAGCCTTCCATACACATATTTCACTTCTCCCTCCCATGAAAACAGCAGAACATGGAGCCGCTTTGCACCCCCTTCCAAGTCTATTCTCTTTAAAAATATATGAATGCTACATGCCACATTTCTGTTTTTCCTACAATAAATTCAGGAGTTTTATGTTTTTAGTTTAGTGTTTGCATGGAACCCAGCACAGCATATTCTCATAAACAGGTCCAATGAACCCTGGTTTATCCCACCTGGTGATAAGACTGTGGCGTAAGCACAGTTTGTCTTGTCCCCACCCCTTTCTCCCATCTCATCCTGCCCCACTGCCTGGGACAGCCCAGTGTCCACTGTTCTGTGTTCCAGCTCATGCACTTTGCTAGGTAAACAGGGATTGATAATGGCAATTAACTGTTAAAGGGAATTGGAGGAAAGGGGGGGGGAATTAATATCTACAGAGCACCTACTTTGTCCAAGGCATAAACACCTTACATACCTTGTTTCATCTAATTGTCATAGCTCTCTATGAACTGGGCATTTTTATCCTCATTTTTCACTGTGTCGTTAGTGAGCCTGGTTTTCTCTCACCTCTGCCTGACCCAGGGCCCATGCTGAGTTGTGGTACCTTTTGATTCACTCAATGCCTATGACAGTACCTAGCATATAGTAGGTGCTTGAGAATATTGTGGTTATTTGTAGCTCACTCATGAATTTTCAAAGATTCAAAGCCTGACCCCCAAGTAATTACTTTCAAAGTTTTGGGTGCTCGCAAGGGCACTTTGGTAGATGAAGCCCTTTTCACCATTCCTCTTACCCCAGTCACACAGTATAGCAGACTGCCTTGTCCGACTCTGAGCATGATTTCTCTGACGACTCTGATATTGTTTCTTCTCGTTTCTGTGCCTTTGGCTGACCCCCAATTTAGAAAACCTCATAACATAATTCAGCCTCTAGATTTTCTTGAACGTAAGTCTGTCTCTAATGACTGAGCTTACTCTACACTCCTAGAATTTCAGTGAATTCTGACCTTAAAAGCACGGCGTCTGGGGCCGGCCCGATGGCTCAGGAGGTTAAAGCTCCGTGCTCCTAACTCCAAAGGCTGCCGGTTCGATTCCCACATGGGCCAGTGGGCTCTCAACCACAAGGTTGCCATTTTGATTCTTTGACTCCCGCAAGGAACGGTGGGCCGTGTCCCCTGCAACTAAGATTGAACAGGGCACCTTGAGCTGAGTTGCCGCTGATCTCCCAGATGGCTCAGTTGGTTGGAGTGCGTCCTCTCAACCACAAGGTTGCCGGTTTGACTCTCACAAGGGATGGTGGGCTGCGCCCCCTGCAACTAGCAACGGCAACCGGACCTGGAACTGAGCAGCACCCTCCACAACTAAGACTGAAAAGACAACAATTTGAAGCTGAATGGCACCCTCCACAACTAAGATTGAAAGGACAACAACTGGACTTGGAAAAAAGTCCTGAAAGTACACACTGTTCCCCAATAAAGAACTGTTCCCCTTCCCCCATAAAATCTTTAAAAAACAAAACAAAACAAAAAAAGCACTGCGTCTGTTATTTCCCAATGGAGAGCGTCATTCACATGTATTTAGAGAATTCTTCCCAGCACAGGAGGGTATTTCTAGATGCAGCGAAATGCAAAGCGCAGTACAGTACATATGTGTAAACATGCTTGACCTCTCTCATCATTGGGGAAATGCTAAATTAGGAGAAGACATTTTTTCATCCAACAGATTATCCCAAATTTAAAAGATTGATAATATCCAAAGTCAGCATAGATATGGGAAAACTTTTATGTATTTTGATGAAGGTGAATATTGAGGAACATCTTTAGATGCCCAATTAACAATGATGATCAAGATTTGAAATGTGCATATTTCCTAGTTTGTTTCAGTTGTTTTCTGTTGTTTTCTAATCATGTTTTGAATTTGTGTATAGTTTCTTTCTTTCTGTATTAGGGTTCTGCAGGGAAACAGAACAAACAGGATGGATAGATAGATAGATAGGTATTAATAGATACCGTGTTTCCCTGAAAATAAGACCTAACCAGAAAATAAGCCCTAGCATGATTTTTCAGGATGCCATCCCCTGAACATAAGCCCTAACATGTCTTTTGGAGCAAAAACTAATATAAGGCCCAGTCTTATTTTTGGGGGAATACGGTAGCTAGACAGATAGATATAGATATAGAGATACAGGAAATTTATTATCGGAATTGGCCCATGTGATTATGGAGGCTAAGAAATGTTATGATCTGCCATTTGCAAGCTGGAGAACCAGCAAAGCCACTGGTGTAATTCAGTCGAGTCCAAAGCCTGAGAATTAGGGGCTGATGAATGATGTAAGGCCCGGTCAGAGTCTCAAGGTAGGAGAAGTAGGACCAGTGATGTCTTTGGGCAGCTGAAGATGGATGTCCCAGTTCAAGCCAAAAGAGCAAATTTCTTCGTGTTCCTTTTGGCTCTATTCGGGCCCTCAATGGATTGGACGAGGCCCACAACACTGGTGAGGATGATGTGCTTTATCCAGTCTACTGATTCCAAATGCTGTTCTCTTCCAGAAACACTCTCACAGACACACCCAGAAGTAATGTTTTACCAGCTGTCTGGGCATCCCTTAGCCCAGTCACATTGACACATAAAATTCACCATCACTTTCTTTGTTTTTGTTTTTTATATTAAAATCTTGCTGGCTGCAATTTATTTCCTTAGGAGAGTCTTCTCGAGATGCATGCCCCTCACCCTCACCTTGTGTTTCTTTTAGCCTTGCTTGCTTAATTCGGGAGAGGGAAGCACCTCTATGACCAGGTTATTTATTAATTTAAGTGACCTAACTGAGAGCCACCCTCATTCTTGAGGTCGAAAATAAATGACAGACGTATCTGCAAGAAAAGGAATTAAGGGGTACAGTGAGACACCTCAGGCACGGCTGACTCCACGCCATTCTAAGGGGCGGAACTGGGTTCTACGCTGACCTTCTCCTCTTCCTCACGGCCTGTCTGGCTCCTGGATCTTCCTCTCTCTAACTGGAGACCCAGGGTTGTCACTAGCCCACTTGGGGCTTTGTGTGAGTTACAAAAACATCTCCTTTGGGTGAAAGCAACCCTGCTAGTCAGTGTTTGGTGAGCAGATGCTGTCTGTGTGTGAATCGGGGAAAGGATTTAGCTCTACTTGCAGAGTAGAGCAGGGGCTTGATTCCAGCCTCCCTCCACTGACTCTCTGGTTTGGGCATCCTTTTTTGGGCACTGTCTGCATGACCTCCCCCGAGGCCCTCCAAAGGATGCTGGATTTATTTATCTTTCAGATCTGATGTTTGAAAGATTCATATTTTGCCTGAGCTCTTAGGATTTGGTTTTCAGCCTCCTTTGCCACATTAGTCCAGGCCTTAGAGTTTTGGGTAGTATATTCAGTAGGTTTGTTTGGGGCATGGTCATTTCACTATTTCATTGAAGACAGAGTTTTCTTCAGTGAGTTTTAAGAGAGGGGAGTAAGGTCCCTGCTTCCTCTACCATGTTTAACCAGAAGTTTAATTTCAGAAACATAACATTGTAACTGATTTGAAATTGTCTTTCATTTTACACTTCTTTTCGATGCTTACTTACTTATTCATAATTGGCTTATGTTAGTCATGTACACTCTCCACAGAGAGAATATGTACTTAGGTTGCTAAAGTGACACGGTATTGTTCAAAACCACGTGTTTTTTTTTTTAACTTGGCTTTTGTGCCCGCAAAATGTTTCCCAGTCTTCTTTGGTTCTTGTACTCGCTTCACTGTGCTTTTGCAGTTTTCCAAGAACGCAGCTGTCTGGGGAGGCACACTGAAGGCGTCAACACTTAGATCATGGAATAATTCACCCTTTTCCAGTAAACATCACCAAACTGTGCATTGCTTGGTTTCAGAATTCCAGTTGACTATGATGACTGTTTGAGCTCAACTCTTAGACAGTGACAGGATTGGTGGCATGGTTTGAGTTACGCTGTGGCTATTTGTAAGTCCACATTAGGGGTAGAGGACAGGAGAGAAGAAATATCTACTCGATAAAGAAAGGCCAGTTCTTTTGAGGCTATTTTTTTGTTTGTTTTCAATTTTAATTTTCCTGGGTTGTTCACTCCAACTGGAAAAAGACCAGTTTACAGTTGGCCACATAGGTAAAGAGTTGAGTGTGGAAATCCAAATGATGCGGTGCCATATTTTTTTTAAATTGTTTTGCTATCTTAAGGGTTGCCACCCTGGGTGGGTGACTGGTTTGTTTGTAGGCTGCCACTCAGAAGGAGAGCTCCTGGGGTTCTTTCTTCCCCCAGAACTATGGACCTCAGAACAATTACTGATGCATTCGTGACCCTCCCATGAGACCACTTCAGCATGCCAGGATGCTCCTACGTCCTTAGATTTTGTGACACAGACACCAGGGTATGAACAACAGCCCTATTTGTAAATAGTTTCAAAACCATCTCTTTGTCTCCAGGGTTATGTTGAGCCATTTCTTCCTGTTTTTTAACTTTGTCAGTGGTGGGGCAACATTTTCCTCAGGAGAGAGTCTTTATTTTAAAGAGTCTTCATCTAAAAAACAATGTCATTTGGATTCCAAGTTACTTTATATGAGGAGAAACCATAAAAACATATTTATTTATAAGGAGGGGAGGAGTAAAGAGAACATAAAAGTAACGCATACTTAAAAGAAGCTGTGACAGTCTTAGTCTAACCAGCATGGTCCAAGACATTGTAAAAAACAAAAAACTCAGCACCAAACCAATCACTCTTCAAAGAGAGGAGGTTGAGGGTGGCATGTACCGAAGGTGTCAGGTTTAGGTGGAATACATAAACGAATCAACCTGTCCCCTCTGGGTTTTGCTGAATGCTGTAGCGAGAGACAGGATAGCAATGAGCATTGGCCCCTAAAATGCTCAAGATCAAGGTTGTTTATAATTTGCACCGATGTGTAATTGAAGCTCCTTTCCACAACTATCTATAGTCTTTAGTATAAAAATCGGGGAATCAGCACGCGATCTTCTAGACCTGGCCCTGGATATTCAGGGAAGGCTGAAGAGAAGAGAACCGAGTGACAGGTGCGCCTGCTGTGAAGCCCCTGGGGATTCTACAAAGCTGAGGAGATTTGCGAGTTCACTTGTCTGGTTACACCCTTTAAGCAATACAATCTTAACAGTTACTGTCATGTTAAAAAATAGACTGGCCAGTCTTGCTAAGATATAGCATACATCTCTGTCTCTTCAAAGCATGATGATGGACAAAATAAAACCTCTTCTTGATGTGTAAATCAGGGATGGCTTTAAAAGCATCAGTTGCTGTACTGAGCTGTTGGCAGAGTTTGTGCCAGGCCCATGGAGGTTTGGGAGATGGCCCAGAGATGATCCTTTTGAACAAACAGTGTGTCTGCGCTTTGTGTTTTCTTGGTGGTGTTCCCGCCTTCTGGCTGGGCCACCTTCTCAGCGCTCTCGGGGTCTTGCCCGTGACTCCTGGCCCACACAAGCTTCTCTTCTCTTTATTTCCTTGCTATTCCCAGTCTTCTGGGAGCTTGAAAACCCTTCAAACCCTTGTTAAGGTTATTAATCTGGGTCAGTGACACCAACAAAGGCCTGAGGGGACTCGCCGTGATCTTTCGTATGGGCCAACGAGAGTTATTTTTACCTTCTAAGTGCCTTTCTTGCTTACTTCCTGATTTCTGGCTGTATTTTGTATAGATGAGGTTTTGTATTGTATAATTTAAGCTAGATTAGGAATCACCGTAATTTGAAAGAAGAGGATGAATAAAAACATGGTAAAGGCAATTTTGTATTTGGAGCTTGTGTTCTCTTCTGACCACTTTGAGGGAGAATCCCCTCTGCGGCTGTAATGCCAAGTGGCTGAGCATTAGGAGAGCTGTCACCAAGTCTGGATGGTGTGAGAGTGTATAACAGAGCCATTTGGGGTGGCTTTGGGGTGAATTTGACAGAAGGATATGTGACCTTCTGTCCTGATTCTGCTACTACCTCAAAAAATTACCCATTCACCACGAATCTATTTCCTTAATTGTATGTTGAAAGATTTAAAATAGAAGATTTCTCTAGCTTAACATTTTGAGGTGTGTATGTGTGTTTCTATTTAAAGTTCTTTAAAATGCAGGACTCGTGGCATATGGCCAAATGGTGAACACAAGGTCTAGTGCCATCCTGAGGTCAGATCTAGGGACCAGGGCAATGGAACAAATTACCTGGGCCACTGTCGTCATCCCGGACTTTACGGAACAAGGCCAAATTAGAGATGGGTACCATTTTTCTGCATAGTAACTTTTAACTGGCCTCCGTTGGACAACAGAGAATGGGGTGGCTTCTCTGCTAGGCCCAAGAGCCATCAACATGATGAATAAGAACAATTATGACACACTCCTGGCCAGTTAGCCTCTGGTTGGTGTTTGCTGTGCTGTCTGAATGTTAGAATCCTCTTTCTTGTTCTAAAAATTGTTAATTCTCATTCTGTATGTTCCATGATGGTCTACATTTAATGTTTTCCTGCCCCTTTAGATCTTGCCATCTGCATGTTGATGTGTGAAGAGATATCTCACTTTGAAAATCTTGAGTAACTTTCGTTTTGAACAAAACTGCAAAATTTATAAATTCTAACAGGAAGGAGGATGGGTGGGGAGGCACGTTTCACTATCAACATGTTGTCAGAAATGAATGAGCTACAGTCTGGAGAAAAAAAATCTTGGCGGTGAAATGATGATTTTTGATACCCATGAGTCTGATCTGTCACAGTAATGAGAACAGACAGATTGGTTCTTCCTGAGAGTCCTGGGGTGCTCTGGAGGATGGGAGCAGGTTTGCAATGAGAGCTGAGAGTTCCCTCTCTCCCCTTCAGACTGTCTTTGTAAGCTTGCCCACCAGACATGGAATCTGAGAAGATCCTCTGATAACACTATATGCAATATGTAGAATTCACTGTATTTTAACTTTGCTTATTATTCACGACCACACACATGCTTAGGAAATGGAATATACATGTTATTTGGACACTCATGGTTCAATATTTACACATGTGAAACTATATCTGTGTAAAGTATTAGAGTCTCCTACAGGGTCCCGAAATTACCATGCCGATCTGTCAACTTTATAGATCCAGGTACATGTCTGGTCACTGGACAGTCGTCATCCATTCACTCACGTCCCAGGTGCTCTGAGAGCTTCTGGGATTGCCCTCTAGGGTCTAATTCATACACTGTACTTACAGGTTGAATTATAAGCCTACTCTACCTAAACCTCCACCTTGCTTTCCTATTACGTATAACAGTAAAGTCAAATTCCCTGCTAAGAGTTGCAAGACCCCCTCTGAACTGGCTCCTGTCACAATTGCCACACCTCCCACCTCTTCTCTTATTCTCTCTCTCTCTCAGTCACTCTTCTTGTCTGTTCCTGGTACACACCAATCTCATTTCTTCAGGGCCTTTGTACTTTCTGTTCCCTCTGCCTCAACTGCATGTCTCATTCTGCAAGGTTGGCTGCTTCTGGTCACTTAGGTCTTGGCCCACAGGTCATGATTTTGGAGAGGTCTTTCCTTACTCCTGTATTGCATGCTACTCCCTCCCCACCCCTTCATGACATGAATGTTTTATTTTTCTCGAAACACATCATTCTGAGAACTGATCTCTGTCTATTGACTTGCTGTTTGCTCATCTCCCACTCAGAAATGCAGGCTCCATGGCAGTAAGGACATTGCTTGTATTTTTTGAGGCCTGAGGCCTGACGCCAGCTTCTGGTAGAGGACCCGGCACAGAGAGCTAGATACACATTTGTGGACTCCACGACCACACATGCGCTGGCCACAAAGTGAGCTTTATGGTTTGAGAGTCAGAACAACAACAACAACAACAAATTAAAGTAAAAAAAAAAAAAAGGCCTACTGAACAATTGTCCCTACCATATCGTAAATCTGCATTTCCTGGTGGATTCACCAGGAAATGAGAGATGAAAGAGAGAGATGAAAAAGTAAAATTCTGTTATCCCACAGGTTTTTCCGCACCCACTTGCTTGCCTCTAGCCTTGTCCCTTTGTGACTCCCTCTCTGCTTGCTGTGTTCCACTGTTTCCTCCAAAGCCATATTCAGAGCTCACCACCCTACAGAAGCCTTTCTCAGTTTCCTTCCCTTCCTGCCTCCCTTCACACTCCTCAGCATGCTGTGGGTGCTTGCACATTCAGATGGCCTCCGTGCGGTGAATTTGCATTTGCTGATATCCTTTTCTAGAAGAATATTTCATCTTTTGGTGGGTCAGGTGACAAGGAGGGGACAGGCAAGGTACTTCCTATTTTCAGGTGTTTGAAAGTAAAACTTAGTGATTTTTTATTCTTCTGCAAAAATTCTCTTCCTCTATTAACAGATATAAGAAGCCACCTGGGTCTTCTATTAAATGGGCCTAGTGTCATCTTCAGAAAGGTAATTCATTGTCTGAGAGAAACAACAAAGTTATGTTTGTCTACTGCCTAAAATTTAATACACCACATGTGAGTATGTCCTTTCAGAATGGGCTCATCCTTTCCAGTAATGGGAACATGCAGTTCCGTGGTCCCTGACGGCAGAATGCCATGAAGGGCACATATTCCTGTGAATTATAGGGTTGAAGCATGTTAGAGGTCTTCTCTGCTTACCTCCCAGCCCAGGAGAGACCCTGTGAAGCCATTCTGCACTGTAGCAGAAGCAAAGACCGTGTTTCCCCAAAAATAAGACCTAGCCAGACAATCAGCTCTAATGCATCTTTTGGAGCAAAAATTAATATAAAATCCTGTCTTACTTTATATTAGATAAGACCTGGTCTTATAGTATAATAAGACCGGGTCTTATATTAATTTTTGTTCCAAAAGATACGTTAGAGTGGATCGTCTGGCTAGGTCTTATTTTTGGAAATAATAGGGTTATATCAATTCATCCTTTCTTTGTCCCAGAGGCAAAAACAAAGCTAACCCACTCTAGTCAAATAGAGAACTTTTACCAGATCCCCACACACTCGCTCTTCGGCGTTTCCAAAAGCATAACCATGGTGTGGTGATATGAAGTGACAACCCAGGAAGTCAGGGCAAACCAATAGGGATGCTCAGTTCCCTTTCCCGGGCTCAGACACCAGCCCGCATTCCTGCGGTTTCTATGGAACAGAAGCCTTTGCGTGGGTTTAGTAATCTCCAGGAGAAGCTGGTCATGAGGTGGCTGCCTCTTCCTTCCCTGGTGCCAGAGGGATGAACCCAGTGACTTCATACAGCAGGCGTTTCCCCCACGTCCTCGACCTAATTTTCGGAATCTGAAGGTTTCATAACTCAACCTGACTCAGAGTGAGGAATTACTTAATTACATGGTAAAACAAGGATGCATATTTTGCCATGCTCACACCTGCAGGGTTTTGAACAACAAAAAGCAGGAAAGGAGAAAGAGCAGAGGCCATTGAAACCCTGTACATCATTTTCATTTCTCACTAGTCCTGTTTCTGATACGCAGGCATTTCTTTCTTCTACCATTTTCTCCTCACTGAATCCTCATAGCTCAAGTAGAAAACATGCAAGGAAAAAAACCAACGGGAACGATCAAGGAAAAACATTGACTGGGAAATAAGGAGTGGGACTGGTTCAGACCTCCTGTGTTTGTCCAACTGGGGCCTCACAGCTTCAGTCCGGTGGGAATACACTGAGCATGGGCCAGCAGCGCACATCCAGCTGAGTGAGGCCATCACCCAGATTGAAGGGTCTACGCGCACGTGCATTCGTGGGTGTGCGCAGGGAGGAGGCCCCTGATGACGCTATGAAAAAGGCTCAAAAGTCGACTTTCAAAGAGTATGTATTAATCCAAGAGTGTCCCCACCAAAGAATTCTAGAACAGAACTAGAGACAAATGCATCCTTTTGTCAAAAGTTTTTGCCAAGAAACATGTCAAATATTTGTGCTTTTCATTCAAACTTAGAGGTAAGTCATTCGCAGGCTCATGAAGACTGTTAAATAAAAATTCCAGCCAGAACAGAGTTATCTGGAGCTCCACAAGGAATCTGCCTTCTGTCACTGGATGTAAGATGTCTGGCCCTGCTGATGTCACTGCATTCCCCGTATCTCTCCAAACTTGTTATAGCTCGTGTTTACACTGTCACTTTATTCCCTATCCCCAACAAGCCGTTTTATTTGATCAATCTCTCATATCTTTTTCTTCTAAACACAAAAGGGGAAGTATCACCAGGGTCTTCACAGAATCATGGCTGTGACATCTAAATAGCAGCACTCTATGGCAGAGCCAAAGTTGTCTCTGCTTTGCTAAATGACAGGTCGGGGGCACAAAAAAGAAAAAAATACTGTCTCTCAACTTACAACTCTTCTGTACTTTCATGCATTTTCAGCCAGATTACTCGGAATTATTATTTGATAGCACATTGGAAAACTGATTTCCAGGTCATTTTTCTAAAGCTTGAGTCTTCCTTCATTTCATCCCCAGCTCAGCTGTTGACCTGGTAGCATAGAACCCTCTCAATTTTCCCGTTTAAGAAGAGGGCTAAAAGAAATGGGCCTTCAATGAACTTTCAGAAAGACATGATTTTTAGAGTCATTTTGAATAATTTAGAAACGAGCACAATTGCTTTTTCTGTCCTTTGGCTGGCTCATGGAGAAGAGGGTTTCTTAAGCTAAAATGGGGACTTCTGGAAGGATCATGAGCTCTATGACTCTGTTTTTAATAGGCAATGCAGGTCTGGGGTGGGATGGATGACTAATCCCCAGCTTAAATCAAATATGGTAGTGGGTGGGGTGAGAACTCCAGACAAGTTAAGGAGTACAACCTTAGACACAGGAATACATGGAGTTTCAACTCCAGCCCTATCGCTTATGTGTGACTTTGGTCAAGTAACTTTACATCATTCTGAATCATAATGATGAATAACATCATTATGTTACTAGCAGCAATACCAAGAATAGCAACTTCATAGGACTGTTGTGTTACATGGGACCATCCGTTTTGGTTACTATTCTGGCATACAGTGATTATAGAGTAGAGGGAAGAGATTTGTTAATCACTGAGAAATTGGGAAGATGAAAAGTTTAATAAAATTCAAAAGGTATTGGAAGGGGGCAATACTTCATGTAATTCACGTCATATTTTGTTTATTTTATGAAAGCTCTTTGGGTTTCTTGCATATGTATGGGTGGCTCTCACCTTCCCCTGCACCCCTGACGTTTTAAGCTAGACTAAATGAGCTTCCCCAAGGAACGCATTTTGTCACTTTAAAGTTGGTTAGATGGGGGTAGTGCATCACCATTTTTGAGGTCTTGGATTACACTTTAACTATTTTCAAAAGACTTGTGGAAGTTCTTACCAAACATGCCTCAGTGCATTCTGGAATTACAGAAATTTCTTTCTAAATCATATCCAAGAACCAATTATACAAACTGTCAGTTACAAGATAAATAAGGTCTGAGATTCTAGTGTGTAATATGGTGACTATAGTTGATAACACTATATTGTATAATTGAAATCCACTAAGAGAGTAGAACTTAAGGTAAATATGTGAACTGATGGATGTATAATTAATGTGATGGGGTGAATCCTTTCACAATGTATACATACAACAAATCATCACATTATATACTTTAATTATCATTTCATTTGTCAACTATACCTCAATAAAGCTGAAATAAGTAGATGAATGAATGAATGAATGAATAAATAAATAAACAAACAAATGACTCAGAACAAATGGTTCCATCTCCTCTCAAATGGAGAAAGGTCTTTTTTGGTCAAGAGGTGGGACTTTCTTTTCCTCAGTTCTCTCCGCAACTCTCAATGCAACCCCAAGTAAAAATTGTTTAACTTCTCAGATTTTCTTAAAAGAATTGTCTCCCAGTGCCACGATCAGCCATGTTGCCATGTTTAAACACAATCAGTTCTTTTCGTTCACCCATGATTGAGCTTCTTTCTACTTGATTCCTTTCAAAAAATGGAAATTAAGTGGGGAGCGAAGTATCTGCCTGTGTGACCTCCCTGATAGAGGGATGGAAATTTGACTGATGCTCTGTCTTACGGGCCAAAGGTGTGTATGTTTTATCTTCATCAGCTTATACCAGGGAGGTCTCCAGCCCAAAGGTGCTAGAGGTGGGTGCTGGCAAGTTTTGCCTGACCCTGGGATCTGGGGCACAGACACTGGGGCCAGGGCTTCATGCTTGTGTCACCATACAGGCTACAAGCGGCAGGCCTGGGCCAGGGACAATGGCCCCTGCTGTCATGGCCCTTCCTCCGAGTCCTCCCTCACATGGGCTGCGTTAATATTCCCTGCATGGCTCCTCAGGCCCACTGGGTGCCTTTCTCTCCAACCTTAACGTCTGGGCAGGAGGAGTAACACCAGGCCTAGTGGTGAGGGTGAACTCAGGACAGGCTTTTCACTATAATTCTGAATTTCCTAGGTTTTGTCAGTCTAAGCCAGACTCTTAATGCTATTTTAATGCAGTTGTTTTGTGTGTGAATAATACGCTCTTTTTGCCAAACCTCAAGCCCTGGAACTAGGATCTCATAAAAATGCCTAGAGTCCAAAGCTAATAGCTGTTATTCAGCTGTTATGGGTAAGGCCTAAAAAGTTTCAGATTGATATCGCTCTCACCAGGGCAGCGGGTGATGTGAAACTATTGAGGAGTGGCCCGAGGCAGAGGAGGAGATGTGCCCCATCAGCCTGTACCAGTCTTTCTACAGTGTGGAGATCTCTGGTGTAGATTTTTAAAGTTCATTCTCTCTGCAGTCCCTTTCAACAATGCCCCCTTTTGTGATCCTTAAGTCAGTGAATAGCCTCACTTCCCACCCATGCTGAAAGTTCTGGAAGTCATCTTTGACACCTGCCCTCCAACCTTCATCCCCCACTTCCCATTTTCACCACACACATCCAATCATTACCAACATCCATTCAACGTGAATTTATTGAGGGCTTATTACCTGCCAGGCATTCTGCTGGGTGTGATGATAAAATGCCAGGTTGCCTGTAAGAGAGAGTATAGGGTCATGATTATCAGTGGACTCTGAAGCCACAGGTCACATACTGGCTCTGCTACCTATGAGCTCTGTGACCTTGGGCAAGGTCTTCCTGTCTCCCAGGTACAGTGGGGATAATATTATAATGCCACCTGCTTCATAGTTACTTTCTGACACCTACATGAATTACGATTTCTAATGCACTCAATGCCTGGCCCATGTTAAGTACCATGTAAGTGTTTGAAAAATAAAATAATGGGGCGAGATCAGTATCAAGCCTCACACAGACATTTGAGATGGCCGCTGGGGGAGGGCAGTGTCTGTAGGACCTGAGGAGCCTGGGCTGGCATGTGAAGGATGAGTGGGTGTCAAAGTCTCATGGGCTCCATCTTCTGCCACTCTCCTAGTTCAAGCCATGGTCACCTGCCATAGAAATGTCCCTCAAAGTGGTCTTCCTTCCTGTTCCCCTCATGTTCACACTGCAGCCAGTGCGGTTTTTCTTAGTCTTAAGTTTGATTATCTCATTTCCTAAGTGGCTTCCTTCAGTGGCTCCGAGGTACACTCAGGTTTATATCCCAGCTCCTCAGCGGGCTTGCAAGGCCCTCATCATTTTCTACCCAGCATCATCTCTGTCCCCTTGTTCTTCATCCCCTTAACACCTAGGATACATTCTCATGTGCCATACTCTAACCCTGTGGAATTTCTTTTCGTCACCTCCAACTGGAATATCAATCTGCTCTACCCACCTTTTCCCTGGCAAGCCCCTATCGTCCTTCAGACCTCAGCCTCAACCTCCCTTCCTCAGGGCAGCCTGCTCTGGGCTCCAAGTCCAGGAGGGGTGGTCCTCCCATGTTCTCCCATGGCCCCTTCTAGGACTTTACCACAGCGTTGATCACTTTATCAATTATGTAATATTTCTCATTATTCTCTATAGCCCCACCCCCCCATATGTCCTAGGAGGGTAGAAATTGCCTTTCTTCTTTGAGAGTGTATGCCCAGAATCATCACAGTGCCTGGCATGTGGCAGGCTGACCATACACATTATGGGTTAAATTTTGTCCCTCTCAAGTTCATATGGTTGAAACCCTAAGCTTTACCACCTCCAAATGCTACCTTACTTGGGGATAGGATTTTTGCAGATATAATTAGTTAAGTTCATACCGGAGTAGGGTGGGTCCCTAATCCAATACCACTGGTGTCCTTATAAAAAGGATCGCCATATGAAGAGGAAGACACACACAGAGTGAAGACGGTAGGAAGATAATGCAGGGAGAAGATGGTCTACAAGCCAAGGAGAGTGGCCTGGAGCAACCCTTCCCTCATGGCCCTCTGAAGGAACCAATCTTGCTGACACCTTCATCTTGGACTTCTAACCTCCAGAACTGGGGGACAATAAATTTGTGTTGCAAAACACTATGTGGTGTTTTGTTATGGCAGCCCTAGCAAATGAATGTAACATATTTCTTCTCAGACTGGGTTTCCAACTCTTTATTTTTTTTTATTAGTTTCAGGTGCACAAGACAAAGTAATACTTAGACGTTTATCATTTATATGCCTCACACTGTGTGAACCTCCCTCCCCCCATCCACTATCCCTCTGACATCGCACACAGCCATTAAATTTCCACTGTCTCTATTCCTAATGCTTTACTTCACTTCATGTAAATATATATATATATATATATATATATATATATATATATATATATACTTGTAGTTGACATTAATTATTGTTCAGCTTCAGGTGTACAGTGCAGTGATCAGGCATCTACATCATCCCTGTGTCCAAATCTTTTAAATGTGCTCCTATAAGTAAAAACTTCACGTGTGTACAAATATACCCTAAACAGCTCCCTATTCCACAAATAGATGGACCCACAAGAATGGCAGGCCCAGGTGGCTGTTAGTCATCGCAGCAAGCAGCCAATTTTAGCTTTTGAATGAGCCCCCTCTCCCTGGGTATTCCAAGAACTTCACCCAAATGGGCAGGGGTGGCGCCCTTTTCAGCAAGCCCCACAGCAGGGGGAATGTGAGCCGATGGGCAAGCAGGTGCTTGCTTTGATCTCCCAGGCAGGGAAAGCAGCTGAGAAGGAACCAGGGGTGAGGGTGAGGGGGGCAGAGTAAGGCGCAGGGAAGAAGAGAAATCAGAGCAGGAATGGGGAGCAAGAGCCATGTTCATTTTGGACTCCAGAACCCCACCACAGGATGTCAGTACAGGCTGTACAGAAGCCAAGACATCAGGGACGAATTTCCCCCCTTCTTTAGAAAAGTTCTGCTCCTCCATTTGATTGCAGCCTCTAATAAGCAATTCTTCCAAATTTCTTCTGACTTAAGACGTTCAGAGTATGTTGAGCTAAAGAAACACCAGGATCATAATTACGGTTATTATAGGGAGTTGTTGTATGCCCATCACCACAGCATCTGGCTGTAATCACATGCTTAATGGAATGCAAGATGATCCACTGTTCATAATGGGCACTTTCCAAGCCAGGCAGCCACCAAGCGCCCACCCTCCCACTTGGAGGCCCAACAGAGCAGATGCTTGTGGAAAAGATGCTTGTAGTGTCTGGAGGGCTAGTGACCTCGAGGCGGTACTCAAGGAGAGTCAGCTCCATGACCAAGCCTTGGAGCTTGTATGGTTCCAACCAGCCAGTCAGGTCGGGAAGTAGGCTCTCCCTGACCTCTGGGTGGCTGGGAAGGTGTGTGTGTGTGTGTGTGTGTGTGTGTATGTGTGTGTTGGGGTGGTTGTCCTATTGCACCTTTAATCACATTAAACCTCACAGATGGTAACGTGGGGAGGTGTGACTATGAGATGTGGGCCCATATTTGCTCTTGGTAGCCCCAAGCTCTTGGCCCCATTCTTCGGCAGCGAGGACGTTCCAACACACTGGAAAGGCACATTGGAAGTCCTCCTCATCAAACACGTCCTCTGCAGCAGCACTATCTTAGTCTGCTCGGGCTGCCGTCACAAAACACCACAACCTGGGTGGCTTACACAACAGCATTCCTCTCTCACAGTTCTGGAGGCTGAGAAGTCCGAGATCAAGATGCCAGCAAATGCCTTTCTTGGTGAGGGACCTCTTCCTGGCTTCCCAATGCCTGCCTTTACCTTCTCGCTGTTTTTTCACATGGTGGAGATGAGAGGTTTTGGTATTTCTTCCTCTTCTTGTAAAGATACTAATCCCATCATGGGGATTCCATCCTCCTGACCCCATCTAAAGCTAATCTCCCAAAGGCCTCACTCCCTAATACCATTACATCGGGGGCTAGGACTTCAACATATGAATTTTGAGGGGACACAACTATTCCACGCATAACAATGCTCATAATTAAACTTGCTCACTCTATTTTTTTAATGCCACCCATTTCCTTCTTCAGATCTCAGTTTCGAGAGCCGAAAAACCCAAAGTTACAGGTGTCTGTCAGGTTTATCACATGCAGAGGGCCTCGGACTCCAGGCCTCAGCCAGCCCCAGCTTCCAGACACAGTGCTGGGGCTGTGCTGGCTGCACCAGGTTTTGACTACAGCGGAGTCTTCACTCGTGTCTTCAGTGAGTTCCTTTAGATTGGTATTATTAGAAACCCCAAGGCCACTTCATTCCACTGCTCCACACATTCCAGCAATCTTCATTAATTTACCCAAACATCGAACCCTGTAGTCATCCCCCCTCTCCCGTATCATCATGCTCTGTCTCTATGCTTCCTCTCTTTTATTCTAGTTTTCTGCTGCTGTCTTCCCATTGTGTTTCCAATGCAAAGAAACTTTCCTATTTCCTTTACTTATTCCATATCCCCAACTCTTCTGTGTGCCCCCCAAAGCCTCTCAAACTCAACATAGCCAACAATGAACTTTTACTATCCCTTTGCCTACTCTTCCCCCTGTAAACGTATGTCTGTTCCATTGACTAGTTAGTTCAGTTGGTAATGCCATTAATTACCCTTCCCATGGACTTATGCTTCCCCCTCACCCTACACCCTACCTACCAAGTCCTTCAGGGTTTACTCTCAAAACTCTGCAGATGTCAGCATAGAAGGAAATAAACATTAATGACCCCCCTCTAGGCTTTTTCAATTAGAACATCATCTTCCTAAAACTCAATCATTTTTCGAGGGGGATTAATTTTAAAGCTAGATAGTCAAATGGCTATCTATTCTTAAATAATTAGCATCACATGCATACTGAAAATAACGTAAAATACAATATACTAATTTAGAAATCAATATCCTCACCCATAGTTTTATTTAAACTTCTCATGTGAAATTTTGACATCAGTGTCTTTATTATCCTTGGAGCCACCTGTAGGGTTAAGGTGGTTTCTAGAGCAAATCAGGGTCAATTCTGTGGCGTTTGGGACACGGCGTTTTTGGAAGGCCGATGTGATTCTGTTTCAGGAAATGTTTCTTAAAGTCACAAGAACCCATGAAACAGGTGGTTTATTTTCAACTGTGTATTGTAATCCTCACTATGTAATCACTTAATATATTCATTTTAAAGTAATCTTTCAAACACTTGTTTATAACGCTATCCAACATTTGTGATTGTGGAGTCATAACCCCAGGAAGAATTATTGCCACTCTATTAATTGACTTTGCCTTATTTTATTTTTTTAAAAAACTGAATCAGTCAGGAGACCTCTCTAACCACCCCAGAATAGCACTGATTTAAGCCATTTCAGGGAAATGTGCTTCTCTAAACATAGGGTGACCGTATGCCCAGTTGCCCGGGGACAGTCCTAGTTTAACATGTTGTCCCTGTGTAATTATCAATAGAACCATTACAAAAGTGTCTCAGTTTAGCTCATTAATCATATCATTATATACCAGTTTGTTGTTCCAATTAAAGTACTTGAGAGAACACCCTGAATAAGGATTTATAAGGATTCAAATATAAGGCCAGACTATCTTTTCTGAGGGATTATATGGGGATGAAAAACATTTTGTCTTATATTTAGGCATAAATAGTACAACTCATTAACTCTCACTCTAGCTTACCAAGTGGTTGCTCTACTTCCAGGGTGTCACCCTCAGTTCAGCTTCTATTGGCCCGTCTCTCCCCTGCTTATGACCCTCCAGTGGTTCCCCACTGACTACAATTATATCCAAACTCCTAATGTAGCTTACAATGCCCTTTTTTCCTGGGTTCCTTTTTGCTTCCTAAAACTCATTTCCTGCTCTTCACTATGGGAGAGGCTGAATCAAAGCCTCCCCAAACGCCCTGGTCCTAATCCCTGGTATCGTGAATATTACCTTATAAAAAGAGACCTTGCAAATGTGATTAAGTTAAAGATCTTGGGATGGAGATGTATCCTAAAATTATTTGGGTAGGCCCGATGCAATATGACGATCCTTATGAGAGGGAAGCAAGAAGGTCAATGAGGAAGTAGGAAATGGGAGGGAAGTCAGAGGAAAAGGTGATACAATGATAAATGCACAGACTGAAGTAATTTGCTTTGAAAATGAAGGCAGGAGCCACAAGCCAAGCAATGCAGACCAACAGCAGAAGATGAAACAGGCAAGGAAATGGATTCTTCCCTCAGAGCCTCCAGAAGGAACCAGCCCGGCCGACACCTTAACTTAAGCCCAATGACACTGAGTTCAGACTTCTGACCCCCAAAACTGCAGAGAATACATTTATGTTGTTTGAAGCCACTAAGTTTGTGGCAGAGGGTTACAGCCACCACGGGAAGTACTACTCCCTATTGTGTGCTTTATGTTCCAGCAACACTAGTTTGTCTGATGCTCACCACCCACGTCGTGCATGTTCTTTGCTGCCTCTGCTGTTTTATTGCCATCCGTGCTGCCTCCCACCCACCTTCCTTTCTCCCTCCAGACCCCATTTTCTTGGTCAAGTCCTATTTACCCATGTGACTCATTTTGGCCATTCCCACCACAGGAAAGAGTTCACTGACCTCCAAGCCTACGTCCACCCAGGTGGGGTCAGTACCCTTTTTCTGGCTCCCATGATCCCATTCACACTCCTCTAGCATTTCTTTTACCGTACCTTACTAAAATTGTCTATGCATTCATTACCCCCAACAATCCAAGAAGGGATTGTGTGAAGGGACTGTGTCTGATTGAGTTTTCTATCTCCATATTTGATAGGTGCTCAATAATGGTTTGTAGAATGATAAAAAAAAAGTGAATTCAAATAACTGAACAAATATTTCTTAAATATGAAATATTGGGTATTCCTTGCCATTTTACAAGTGATTTGAGGGAGAACCACCTACATTCAATATTCTATTACATATTATCCAAGAAGAAATTGTGATTTGCTGCCAATTGGAGAGACCCTAGAATCAAAATGGAAGAGTTCCAGGTTTTCCTTCAGTCTCAGAGAGGGTTTTTCTGGAATCTTGGCCCAGCAATAGATGTTTAGTGTATCAGCGGAAGCTTTCCCCTCAGATGAACTTGCTCAGCAGGCTCCCGGGCCCCTAGCTCTAAGCTCCATCAGGTAATGGGGTTCTAAGTTCAAACTGCTGTGTGCCAGAAATGTCTCATCCCACGCTGAGGAGAAGCATAGCTTCTCCTCAGACATGTCTGCTGTCTCTACACCTTTGCTCACTCCTTTTCCTCCTCCTAGAATGCTGCTCTCTCTCACTTTCCGTGTTTTCATATTTCAGCTGAATCCACTCATCCACTAAAGTTCAGCTTCCAAAACTATCTCACATATAGTTCGGATAAAAGGATATGAATAATTCAGTTCAATCAATCACTGCCATAAAAACAGCTGAAGTTCAAGTTCCTCCAAGATGGAGCCAACATTTCTCTACAAAGGAGAGAACATTTTCAAAGGAAAGCAAGCATATCTTTATAATGGTGGTGAAATCTACCATACAGGCCCCTGAGCATTCTCTTGTGTATATTCTGTGGCCCATTATGGTAATTTCTTCTCTTCTTTACCTTCTTTGTAACTGGGTGATTATACTGCAGGTCCCTGGGTACTATAATTTGCATTGCAGTACGAGGCTTCATTTGATGCTTGTAAATTATGGGCCCAGGGCTGAAGCTCTGATGTGGGAGTAGCTTCCACATAAGTCAGAAGAAGTTACATATATATGAGTGCAACTCTGGGAATAAAGAACCTCTTTTCATAATCACAATTTAATGTTTAAAAATGAAATCTCAGTTACAGAAAAATAACAGGAGCAGGCCCACCATAAAAGGAAGAGGAGAACTGAAATGAAGTGCTCTCATAAAAGTTTCATAAAATACAACCACACACATATTATACACTTGGGAGAAATGCCATAAAATTTCTATTCAGGAAGAGGCAATGTTCCCTGGATCTCCTTTCCTGTTCGACAAGGATTTATTTTGAAATTTGAAGTCCCTACAGGTGAGTGTTCACAGGCATCATGGCATTTCAGAGGAAAAAAGTTACAATCACTGGGCTGGGAGGATGGGAAAGAGAAATGAGCTGCATCTAGGGAAATCACAGGTTATTGGTATCGGAGGACGAGGATTTTCACACAGATGTGTTCTTCCTGATTTAGGTTTTATAAGAATACATAGTTTCTTTTGATCTTGAATTCAGGAGAAAGCATGGTGTGTTGAGGTTGGACGGTTTCCCCGGAGGTAAGAAGAACTGAGTTCTAGTCTCATTCCACCTCCTAATTACCAGCAACCCTCTAACAAGAACTTGGTTTCTTCATCTATTTATTTTGGAGGTTGAATGACAATATCTTCCAGGTTCATTCCACGTTTAATGTTCTAGTTCTTTTACCCAGTGCTTACTGGTTGGTGTGTGAGGATGAGTTTAGTCAGGATTACAGTCTACAGCTACCAAGGCAGAATCTGTACCTGGAGAATATTATTCCAGTGTTGATCTACATAAAAGAGTTAGTGATAGAGCCTGGTATTTGGCCCATCTCTGTTTTGTTGGTCTGGGCAGAAAGTATTCTATTCTGCCCCCCAAATCTTCTATAGAGTTGATTTCTCTGTAGAATGTGTGTATGTGTGCGTGTGCGTGTGAGTGTGTGTGTATGTGTGTGTGTATGTGTGTGTATGACACAGAGAGAGAGAGACAGAGACAGAGAGAGAGAGAGCGATCTGAGAAGTAGTGTTGAAATTCATAGAATTGACAAAACCAAGGTCAGGAAGGTGAAAATGAGGCAATCCTGAGCTAATGTTTATTAGCAGAAAAATAGCAACAGAAAAGTACCCATAATTGTAAATAACACTCAAATAATGCTGTTCTCTGCACTCTATAGGTCTGTGTTCAAATAAGATTTATATGGCGTAAAGCAATTTCAGTTCCTAGGAAATTCATTAAATCAAATTAGTTGTTTATTTAAAAATATCTATGATACAATTCTTCTAATTTTCAATTAAGGTCTACTTATTTCTAAAAATATGCAAGATAATTAATTATGATACAAAGTCCAAGGCTTCTGCCCTATAAACAAAATGGTACAGAGGTTCTCTTGAATTTCATTATTATGAAATTTAACCTATATGGAATTTTATATAAAATGAAACTGGAGGGAAAACCCATAATGACAACTCTGAACTTCAATATTCTTCTTCTAGTCATTAGACCTATTAGGAGGCAGAAGGCAAAGAGTTCAAACTTTGGAGTCAGGCAATCCTGGGTTCAAATCCTGGCATTGCTATTTCTGTTACTTGGGTGAGTTTTGTAATCTGTCTAAATTTCAGGTTCCTCGCCTATTAAATGGAGATAGTATATTTGGGGACGGTTGTGAAAATTAGAGATCATCTATTTAAGAACACAGTGAAGAGCACTTAATAGGAGCTCCATAAAAGTAGTTATTGCTATTCCATCCAATTGACTCAGTCTGTTGCAACACTCCCAGCTACACTTACACCTGTAAGATGAGAAAGCACCCATATATCCTGGATATGGACAGGAGAACAGCCTCTCTCCTCTGTGAGATAGAGAATCACGGAGCAAGCCCTGCTAATATGAACAAACGTAAAAACTACTCTCCAGAGTCACACCCTAATTTTCCATGGGCATGAGTGACAGGGTTAGGATGGGCTCTTGCACCCCGTTTTAGCGATTCCATTATTATAAATGCCCTTCTTCCCCCAACTTTTTGTACTCTCATTGGAAGGTCTTATGACCACTTTTGAGGAAGGTTCTTACCTGCATGAGGTGGGAAGCTGGGCTGCAGGGGTCTAGATCGCTTCACACAACATACAGAATTTATAGAGAACCCAGTCTGGAAGAAGTGCTAATGAAACGTGCAATCGCAAAAGCCCTGGCAGCTAAAAAGAGGTGCTGTCATGCCCCTGCTCAGAAGTCTCCAATAGCCTCTCATCATTAAAAAAATAAATAAAATAACAGAATAAAACAAAACAAACAAAGAAATGAACAATCCTTAGTATGGTCTACACGATCCTACAGCGTCTAGCTCCTGTCCATGATATTTCCCACCATTTCCCACCATTCTCTCTTCAATCTGCTTTGGCCACACTGGTCTTGCTTCAGGCCTTTGAACTTCTATTCCTTCTGCTTGGAAAACCCGTCTCTGGATCTTTGCATGGCTCACTCCATTGCTACATTTAGGCAATTGCTCAAAGAGGCCTTCCTGGGCCAACTCTGGGTGAAGTGCTCCAATTCTTCTCTTTTTCCTTTTCTCCTTTAAGTGAATTCTTTCCTTTCTTCTTATCCTGTTATCCTACCCTGTTCCCTGCCCCCTTTTGCACTTACCACTACTGAAAAAATTTTTTACTTACTTTTTAAAATTTTCTTTTGTCTTTCCTGCCCTCTAGAATTTAAGTCTCATAAGAGTGAGGTATTTCTGTGTCTTGCTCATCTTTATCTCAAGTACTTACAAGAGTGCCTGCCACGTAGGAGATGCTCACTCAGTACTTGCTGCACAAATAAATTAATAAACAGGAGCAAGAGACTAGATTTTCTCTCATGTTAGGTCATGACTTTCCATCTCCAGGATGCTGTGGATATTTTCAAGTGCAATTAGATTTGGAGTTTCAATGCATTTCTATTTTCAGCTTACACAAGGACATGCATACTTAGGCCAGTTTCTTTCCAGAAGCTGTGTGCTATTTCATTTAGTAGTGTTATGTTTTCTTCTAATTCCAGATACTCTGGTCTTAAAGCAAGTATATCTTTAGGTTGGTGGTGAAATTACCCAGGCAGGTTTCTTTGTGTATTCTCTTGCATATATTCTGTGGCCATTATGGTAACTTCCTCTCTACCTCCTTTGCAACTGGGGGAATCTTAAAACTGCAGAGGTATTTGGGTTCGCTACTGCAACAAAACGGTTTATAAGGATACTATAACTAGTACCAATAGTACTATTTGTAACGGCTTTAAACCCAAGAACAAAAGCTCAAGGAGCCAAAAACCAAATCTGTCTCCCTCACTGTTTTATGCCCAGAACTTAGCACAGTGATTGGTACATAATTTGTTGAGGAGCTTAACTCTTGTTTCTCTTAGTGATGTCAGCATTATAAATAACTAATAAGACTCTTGATTATTGCCCTAGCCTTTGCATCTAAGTACCCACCCAGGAACGCTATTGAGGCACTGACTCCCCATGGGATGGCTTCCCATTCTCCTTGATAGTCATTGAAATTTTCTTACTGGCTTGGTGCTTGCTGGCTTCATTCAGTGCATGTTACTTCTATAGCTATTTCCAGGTCTTTGTCCCCATCTACTGCCACTTTGTGCTTGATGTTTGGCTGTAGTCACCACAAACATGTCCAAAGATGGAGCATGGTTATGTCTCGACTCATGGATTAGACTTTCTTAGCCCAATCCTAGACAACAGTGCCTCAGTAACTAGAGATTTTTGTCAAGTGTCCAACATGCAGTTGGAGCCTTCAGTGTGACAGCACTCCCTTGAGGACCTCAGAGGAACTTACCCAACACTGCACTAGATGAATGAAAGGCAACGTGCAACTCTTCCTGACCCCACTGGTGTGTTCCTGATAACTCGCATCTTTTGATTTTCTCTTACCTTGGGGTGATTTAAATATCCCTCCCATCCTTATTTTACCCACTAAACACTAGAAAGATTTCATTTCCCCTCTTGGTCTGAAAATTCTTCTTTAACATCTATTCCTAATGCTCTAAAGGTGCTCATGCAAATAAGACCACTATAGATCTGGAGCTACTGGCTGGTGCAGATTAATTCCCTCCTTAGATTTTTGTTATGCACTCTAATTCATTGACTAATATCCAAGTATGAAAAAAATAATCAAAAGTGGAAAACTTTACTACAATACCAACAATTCTTTTTCAAACCTTTCTAATTTAATATTTACTTATTAAAAAATACTTTCTCCTTAAAAGAGTAACAAGTCCAAATACATTTTGCTTTATTGCCATTTGCTTTATAGATCATCAAAACTGAAACCAGTGAAGCATCCTTGATTTTTACTTTATTTCACGTTTTTCATTTTTCAGTATAATAGTTCAATGACTTCCTGAATGATATTTCACAATAACCATATTCCTGACACCTCCTGACTCTCTGAGGGTAGGAATTTCCATTTCCACTTTAAAAAGTCATTTTCAGTTAAAGATATATCTATTCAGCTGCAGACAGCCATCTATCAGCAGAAGACCTAATTTTTTTTTCAATGGAATGTGGACTTTTAACTCCATGTATTATGTAGGACCAACTAAAAGATTCTGTCATTAACATATAAGCTAAATTTTTCCAGCCTAGGATAAACAATGGACCTCATGGGGGGAAAAAACAAAGCATACGAGCCCTAAAATGTTTTAATGGGAAAATAGTTACTTATAAAATGCTTACTATGTGCCAGAAAGTGTGTTAAGTATGGCTGATGCAAAGAGAGTTAGCCATGTTCTATGCCCTTAAGGAGTGTGGAGTCTAATGGAATAGATGGGCTTACTTATGTTACAGCTAAATGAACAATCATTCTGCTGGGCATAACTAATATATTTCAGACCTCTAATGGAACTGAGAAGATGGAAGCCTCCTTGCCTGCTCTAGTCTGTGATTTGGATGAGAGAGATGGGTCAGACATTGAAAATCAAGAGAGGGCGTTTTCCTTTCCTTTTTTCCTTTCTTCCCTGCTTCCCTTCTTACTCCCTCCCTTCCCTTCCTACTTGTTTCCTCTTCCCTCCTTCCTTCCTCCCTCCCTCCCTCACAAAACCGGTCCTCTGTCTCCCACCAACCTTTTCTTCCCATCTCCCCATTGATTTGTGCTCTTCATTTCCTTTCACAATCTAGTGGTCTCAGTGAAGAACGTCTCTTTTTTGGATCTCTTGTCCCCAAATGGAAAAGAATAATGCTCATTCTTTCAGTTTCTTTAAGGTATTTTGCTCTCAAATCATTTCCATAATAACCCTTTCTAGAGCCACCCACCCATCTGGCGAAAGTAAGTAATGCTCTGGTGTCAAGATTCCCTTTGTTGCCACAGGAGAGGAGGAGGCTGTTTCTCACACACTGGGAAGGAGGCCAGTCTGTTGGGTGAATTTATTGCTGGCCTGCTTTGTGGTGCTGTTGCCTCATTAAACTCTTTCTTCATGTTCAAGCTACCTGATAAGACCATCTGGACTATACTGAGGGTAACACTAGCTATTCATACCTCCAAATTACCTACACTTTCAAATCAAGTGGCCAGTTTCACCCTCACTAGTTAAGTCCTATGTCCACCAGGAAATAGACGTAAAAGTTTTTAAGAGTTCCCTGATCTCTTCTCGCATTATTTGACTTGAAACATGATAGTTTTAGATTTTAGATCATATATTTGTGCAAAGTAGTTTAAAATCACAACTGATATTTATGTCAAGAATATCGAGTGCATACCTGCTACCTGGTTGGAGCCATTAGTACATTCTACAGCTACCATTGTCATTTTATACACATAATTTCCATTTTAAACTACAACCATGCAAGATAGGTGGTATTACTATTTTTTAAATTAAAAAAAAGCTGGTCATCAGAAAAGTTAGGTATCTTTTCCAAAACTACAAAGCTAGTACATGGCAAAGCCAAGATTTAAGTGCAGATATGTACAGTAGTATTAACTATCAGATGTATATATTTATATTGTCATGTAAATATATGATAAATCATTCTCATGTTTATTTTATTTTCAAGAATGATTGTAATGAAAATATAACCTTTTTTTCCATACAGAAAGCTCATTTTGGGGAGAGGAGATGACAGTTGATGATAGATGTCAGTAAATTTTTAGAACAAGAAAGGAGGTTTTATTTGTCATAAAATGTAAACATGAATATTTACTTAATAACAATAAAATTGTGTTAGGCTGATAGGAGAGGGAGAATGTTTCGGGGGAGGGTGAGGAGTTGTAAGTATGAGAGGCCTAATTTCTCTTTGCTCGTGGTAGGACGCCAATAGAAAAAAACATGTGAATATTTAAAAAAAGTTTAAATTTGGGTTAGAAACATGGAGATAAAAATCAGGAGATACAGTGAAAAAATTGAAAGTAGTCCCTTGCGTAGTAGGACTGGAGGGTGGGGAAGACTGGAACCTTACAGTACACTTTACTTTTTAAATTTGAATATTATCCTAATGCAAAATAAAACAAGTTCATGTACCTTGTAGATAACTTAGAAAACGCAGATTAGTATAGGAATAACAGAGATTATCTCTGAATAATTTTATTATGCAAATTTTGCCATAATTAACATGTTACTGTGTTTTCCTCCAATGAAAATTTTTGTTACAAACTAAATATATTTGTGTGTTTACATACATATTTAAAAGTATTCTGTTTTTTAAAATGCTTAGTGTCATAGGTATTCTCTTATGTGATTACAACCTTTTCCTAATTTTTTGCATAATATTCAGTTGTATGGATATTTTATAGTAATTTTTCTACTGTTGGGCATTTAATTTTTAAAATGTATTGCTTCATTTACTCAATACGATAGCATTATGAGTTACTCTCATTATAATCCTCTTTTAGAAAAGGAACCTTGAAAAGTTTACATAATGTGCCATTATGAACTGTGTTACTACCCCCAAATTCATATACTAAAGCCCTAACCCCCAGTATCTCAGAATGTGATTGAATTTGGAGATAGGGCCTTTAATGAGGTAATTAAGTTAAAACGAGGTAGTTAGGGTGAACCCTAGTTCAATCTAACTGGTGTTTTTATAAGAAAAGGAAATTAAGACACAGAGAGTTACAGAGGGAAGACCCTGTGAGAAGACAGGGAAAAGAATGGTCATCTGCAAAGACTCAAAAGAGACCAACCCTGCTGACACCTTGATCTCAAACTTCTAGCTTCCAGAACTGGGAGAAAATAAATTTCTGTTGCTTAAGTCACCCAGTCTGTGGTACTTCATTGTGGCAACCCTAGCTAACTAATGCATCTGCCTATGGCCATGTCACCAGTGAAGGCAAAATCTGGGGACAAATTACAGATCTTCTGAATCCATATTTCACATACCAAGCCCTATCCCTAACACTCCTAACACTCTGCTGTATTAACATATGTACACATGTGCGTGCACACATACATTCAGCTTCCATGAAAGGCATGCTCTCTCCTACTTACACAAGTTGGTACTCTCATCTCCTCCCTTTGCTTTTATTTCTACTCTTCTCTTTATCTCTTCTTATAATGTTTCCAAATTCTCCTTCAACTTTTTTCCTTTCTGCTCTTCTTTCCACAGTCATGTTTGGGCAGTTTTTCTCAAAATAAACATCTGTTTTGGCATACCCACAGATCTACTTGTTATATTCTCATTTGTAGATCTATAACTGTCTCACGTTCTGTCTCTTCAATTTGTTCTTCAAGGCACATCTGGTTAAGAACATGATGTCACTCAGGGCTCTCAGGTCTTAATTAGGATTAATATAAGAACAAACTCCATAGCGTAATGTAATTTCTAAAATGAATTGATATTTGATACGATCAAAGAAAAACAAAGAATATCATCATTGGCTTGGGATGTTCTTGGTTTGTAACTATTGTTTTAGTTGGTTTCTCCTTGGCATACTCTCAGGGTGTTATCTACCCCCCACCCCCACCCCAAATCCCACCTGCTTCTCCAGGATCCTATGATCAATAAAAATAAGTAACACTCTTTGGAGCAATTCTTGCCTTTATTTAAGCAGGTGTTAAATAATTATAGACACACTTAGCATCTAAAGGGTGTGTTTCCTTTTAAGTCCTTAAAACACATGCTCACATTCATGCTTCCAATGTAAAAATAAATTCCAAAGAGAAGAAACAAAGAAAAGAATAAAGTCTCAAATCTTGACTCGTTCTGGTACATAGAAATGGGACAGGTGGTTTCACCCTCCTGAAATCAATATCTCATTCTAAAGCAAATGAGAGTCATTTTGGCTTAGAACCTCTATAGAAATGATGAGGGCTTTGAACTCTTCTCTCTGAAAGTGCAGACATAAGTTATGTACACTTTCTAGGGAGTCACACAGAATTGGTAGACATATTGACATCCAGAGATTAGTTGTGTCATGCATCTAATTTTCAGACTCACAGATTTAAAATATCTTAAGAATGATGAGTTGACAATGAGGGTTGCTAGAATTTTTTGAGTTACTGTTTTTATGTCCTAGAATCTACTTTCTTGAAGTTATACAATTATTTGATAGTGTCTCATATTTCTCTAGTGGTTCTGCCTAAAGGCAGAGACATGGATTTAAAAGTCTTCTCAATACGCTTTGAGCCCTAATGAGTCTCAGCTTGCCACCTCTCCTGCAGGCCACCAGATGGTGATAACCAGAACCACAGGAAGTCCTATCGTCCCATGAAAATAGTAATTCATAAGAGGCATATCCAAAGTCATTATGGGATTTGTTCACCTTCTTCTCCTCAGATGCTTTAAATGTGTTAGAATTAATTTGAGGGATGTCTATAACATCCAGAGAATGGATTTGCAAAAGGACTAATTAAAGAGGATGTGATTTTCCCCTCATCTTTTTAGTTGTACAACCTCTAATGAAGCCTATGAAGATTCATTGATGTGTTCTAAAGAGCTATGATTGCAGTAACTTAAAAATTTTTTCAGCTGGAATTTGGGTTAAAACAACCACTAAATTAGGAGAGTACCAATCCTCCTTCTTTTAATTGTGTAGATAAAACGTAATCCCAGTAGAGTTTTTCTTAGAACCCATCTGGATGTCCAGGAAAAGTAATATGAAGAATCCAAAATGTGCTTGGGTGGATAAAATAATGAGCGTGTTTTGATATGTTTCAACTCATTAAAAAAATTTCCCTCTATGGCTGTAAAAGTAAGCTTTGACCTGGAAAATATTTCTGGACTGTACAAGGACTGCTTTTTTTCCCCTTTTTCTGATAAATCTATCTCTTTTTAAAAATTGCAATTGTACGAAGATTTGGAGAATTGAAACTTGCATTGCAGTAAAATCTGGGCAATTGTATGATTAAATAATTTCCTTGTTTCTCTAGAGACATGTGAATAATAAAAATAGTCCCAGAATCACTTAATGTAACCTTTGTTCATTCAAACACTTCATTTTTGTGGTTGAGTTTCCTGTTAATGGATTATTTATGTTACCTTAACTTTATTTCATGTTTTGATTCTTAGTATTATAAGAACAATTAAATGATTATGAAAGTACTATTTGTGAAATTTAAAGCAAACATATCTGTTTTTCTAAAATCTTTTTAGAAAGCACAAAGTCTTAATATTTTTATATTTACTCTCCTTGTTGTTTTGTTTTCTGTAATTTTTATGCACATGACCTCAAGTCTATACTTTGGGGGTAAAAGTTAATTCATCATCTTTGGAGATTCTCTTTGTGCTTGACTCATGTTAGTCTACCTAGAGGAGATACAGACATGTTTAAAGCTGTCTAGTGCATGCCAGTTGGCCCAAATTAATTTTATTTTGTATGTTTTTAGTTTGAATATAGTGACTTTTTAGTGGGCAAAAAAAGTGTATGTAATACTCTAGGTTCTATATTTTCCTTTCTAGGCTGGTCCAATTTAGGAAATGGAACCCTCTCAAGTCATGAGTGGAGAGGCAAAAGCATTCAGTTGCTTCTATGTTCCTGAAATCTGGAGGTGAAATATCACATATTTGGGCTGCCATGCGGGTTCCCAACTCCCGCTCCCCACACAAGAACACAGGATATGGTGAGGCCAGAAAGGAACACCAACGGAGCCATAGATAGGGGAATCATACCATTATAATCTCGCTGACCGCTGGGTTGGAGACACAGGAAGCAGGAGACACACGATAGGCAACCTGCCGTCCACTTCTCTGCCAACCAACCAATGCCTTGCTAACTGCAATCCATCATCCGCGCTTGCGCTGAGTTAGGATGCAATGTAATGCGGTGAGGACCTCCTCTAACTGGTGGTCCCGAGCTTCCAGCGCCTCCCCCTGGGGCTGCTGGTCTGGTACCTGAGCTATTTCATTAAGTGCGTCCTCCATGTTACGACACAAGGTGGTGAGGAACATCCAGCCCACGTGGTCGCCTGTAGCCTTCGCCTTGTCTGGCAACCGCTCAGCTAGAACCTGCAGGGCCCTCTCCATGCTGGCCGGAAAACCACCCATGTCCTCCCACCCCTCCTCGGGGGTCCAATTTCTGAGAACAGTGGCCACCAGGCACCACACACTGTGTGGGGGCCACATGTCCTCCTGCCCAGAGTCAGACATCGTTCTTACCTGACCGGAATCTTGCTCACCACGCCGCCAGGTGTCCAAGTGGGTGGTGGCCTCAGCACAAGAAGTCCACAACTCTAGGAGCCTATGGCAGCAACACACCACCAAAAACCATGCAACACCCGCGACGGCCAACAGGGTGGCGTGCCATCCAGAGGCTCAAGAGGCCCACTGATTCACTGATGGGTCACATTTCTCCCAAGCAGATTGCGCCTCTTGTTCCCAGTGCCGCTCCTCATGGGCTTCCTGAAACTGAGCTTTCATAGGTACAAACTGCTCCATTACCCTTTTGGGGATTCTGGCCGACACCATACCCTGCTCGCTGCGCCATGTATCATGCAGGGTGTCATGCGGAGTCTCTGGTCCCACTCCCTGCATAAGAATGCAGGATATGGCGAGGCCAAAAAGGAACACCCACGGAGCCATGGATGTGGGGTTCATATCACTATAGTCTCGCTGGTGGCTGGGTTGGAGACACAGGAAGCAGGAGCCACACGATCCGCAATCTGCTGTCCTCTTCTCTGCCAACCAACTCCGCTTGCTAGCCGCAATCCGCATGTCGTGCAGGGAGGCCTGCGGGGTCTCTGCTCCCGCTCCCCATACAAGAATGCAGGATATGGTGAGGCCAAAAAGGAACACCCACGGAGCCATAGGTAGGGGAGTCATACCACTACGGTCTCACTGGAGGCTGGGTTCACTGGACGTGCGACCTGCTGTCCGTTTTGTCTGCAACCCACCGACGACTCTCTTTCACTCTCCTCCACTCTCCTCTGCTAGCGTAGCCACAGCAGTTATATTAGTGGCCAATGGCTCACTGGTTACAGCTGACGGCCAACTAGCCACAGCTGATGGCCATACAATCACAGTTGATGGCCATTTACTACCTGAGCCAGGCACCTATCTATGTGAGGCCGAGAGCCTGGAAACTTCTTTCTGGGGCTCTGCCCCCACACCGCACTTCTCTGACAACCAACCAATAACCCCTTGCTAGCTTCAATCTGCTCTTGCTAGCTCAGCCCATGGCAGTTATATCAGTGGCCAATGGCTAACTGGTTACAGCTGATGGCCAACTAGTCACAGCTGATGGCCATCTACTACCCGAGCCAGCACCTTTCCACGTGAGGCTGAGAGCCTGGAAACTGCTTTCTGGGACTCTGTCCCCACATGGGCCCTTGATTATGTTCTCTTAAACCCTTGTGTTTCATGTATGGTAAGTTTTGTCCCTCCCATAACATTTGAGCTCTCGAGGTCAGAGTTGTGCCTCAAGTTTTTTTTTTTTTCTTTTTTCCCTTTATACTCTTTTATCTGGGTTTCTAATAGATGTTTAATAAATACTTTGTCAAGTGAAACCAACTGTTAGTGTTTGATGACAATTAGCATTGGAAAATAGTTTGGTATTAAAGTTAGTGTCCTTGGGTCCTTTTGACAATCTGTATTTCCCCAAAGCAATCTCAAAGACCCAGTGAATTACTCTATTTGGTAAGGTAATTCATTCAATTACTTCCAAGCAAATCATTTTCCTTTTCTTTATTCAAGAACTCTATATTCGTCTTATTTCTTCATGGTTATAGTTCTTTTTTTTCTCCCTTCTTCTGCCTTCCCTCGCCCCCCACTCCAATTCAAGTCATTGTTTTTCAGTTTAGTCATGTAGGACACAGCTCCCTGGCCCATGCTGGTATTATGAGCCTTGTACTCCCCCAGCTAAGGCAGTCGGTTGCCGGTAGCTCACAGCAGCTCACGGCAGCTCTCGCAGGCTGCCAGCAGCTCACAATGGCTGCCGGCCACTCACACTGGCCACCGACTGCTCACGGCGGCACACATAGCCCACGGCAGCACACAGCAGCCCACAGCCATTCACGCTGGCTGCTGGCCACTCATGCTGTCTACTGGCCACTCACGGCAGCACATGACAGCATATGGCGGCTGCCGGCCACTCACGGCAGCACACAGTAGCCTGTGGCAGTACACAGCAGGCCTTGGCAGCCCACGGCAGCTCACGCCAACCTCCGGCAGCCCTGAGCTGCTCAAGGCAGCCCAACTCCAGGGAGAGCTGTTTTTCACAATCTTAGCTGTAGAGGGCGCAGCTCACTGGCCCATGTGGGAATCTAACCAGTGATTGGCATTAGGAGCATGGCGCTCCAACCACCTGAGCCACAAGGCCAGCCCTATAGCTATTTTCAAACTTCTGTATCCCAACCTTCTCTATCTTCCCAAACATCCTAACCTTCGACTTTCAGAGGGATTTGCCATCATTCCTCCAAATATACTGGGTGTTTTGTGCTCATTTGTCTGGAGCTCCTGACCACAATGAAGCTATGTGTATTGCATTTGGATGCATGGCTGCTCAGACCTACGTGATTATTATATTTATTCCCAACTGAGCATACCTTTGGGATTGGTGGAAATTTGCGGGCCATATTAGTCCTCATGTGTATTCTGTTAAATCAGAGAATTCACTCCTGAAGTTAGTCTAACTGAAAATGGGAAGTTAATGGATGACCATGGGGTGGTTCTCAGAGGGGGAAGAACCATGTAAAACAGGAGTCAGATCAGCTCCAGTGGTGTCAGGCCTAGATCCAGGGCTCGGTAAGCATCCTCTCCTTCCTGTATCTCTTCTCCACTTCCTTCTCTGGGTTAGTTTAATCTTCTCCTCCGTACAAGCTTTCTATACGTAGTAAAAGTATGGCTGTTCCATATTCCTATCCTTCCAGTTCTATAAATTAAAAGGCAAAATCCTGTTAAAAAAAAAAATTAACACCTGGGGAGGAGAACTCTAATGGCAAACTTGACTTATTTGTTCATGTGTGAACCTGTCATTAGAGTCAGAGGGATGGATTACTACGATAGGCCCTGCCTGGGTCACACTCACATCCCCATGGTTGGGAGGTGGGGCAGTACTGTAACAGACTCCACCAAATCCAAAAGGTGGGAATGAAGAGCAGTTCTTGCCAAAACAAGGATTAATGTTGAATGTTATGAACTGAATTGTATCCACCCCCAAATTTATATGTTGAAGCCCTATCCTCCAATGTGACTATTTGGAGATAGGCTTTGAGGGAGGTAATTTAGGTTCATGAGCATAAGGTGGGGCCCTAATCTAGTATTACTGGTGTCCTTATAAGAAAGAGAGAGAAACATCAGGGATGTATGCAACAGAGAAAAGGCCATGTGAAGACACAACCAGAAGGTACCTTTCTGTAAGCCAAGAAGAAATCAAACCTGCTTACATCTGATCTCAGACTTCCAGCAGCTAGAAGTGTGAAAGAGTAAATTTCTGTTCCTTAATTTCTTTTACCGTCTGTGGTATTTTGTTAAGGCAGCCCTAGCAGACTGGTATACTGTCCTAGGTATGCAAATGGTACCCACTAGGTGGTACCTGCCATATTCAGCTTTGTCTTACTTTCTGGAACTGTCTCACAGATTCTGAAACTGTGTTTACAAAAGGAAATTCTGGGCTCAGGAAATTAGCTATCTAACTAAATAAAGAGATGCTCACAGATTGGACAGGGCTAGTCACCTGACCCAAGGGCAGCCCATTCATTGGCTAGCTGGGAACTGTGTGTGTGTGTGTGTGTGTGTGTGTGTGTGTACGTGTGTTATGGAGTTGGGTGACAAAGGTTATTAACTAAACTATTTAGATTAGCTTCTCCTAGGATTTGGATCAGGGAAGACTTGTTCATTCCTAGCAAAAACAGAACAGAGAAGAGTCTCTTCTAAAGAGGCAGAATCTCCAAGACAGACAGAAATGGAGAGTAACAAATTCCTAATATGACCTCAGATCCTGGCAGCTTTCCATTGGGGAACAACGTGTCCCAGTTTTCCTGGGACTTTTCTCGTTTTGGCTCTGAATGTCCTATGTCCTGGTTGATTTTCTAGTTTGTGGTGTCTAAGGCAGCCTCTGTTCTTTTAACCTAGAAGTCTAATTATGACTACATCTGTTACAATTTTTTCTGACTCTATTATCCTGGGAGATTGATTATCTTGTAAACTGGTTTTGTTTTTAACAAAATAGTGTTTCTGTGAATGAACTCCTTATGTAGTCCTGGAGCGGAGAGGAGAGGAGAGAGTGTGGAGAGAGTCAGAGAGATAGAGAGATAGAGAGATAGATAGATAGAGAGAGAGAGAGAGAGAGAGAGAGAGAGAGAGAGAGAGAATGAATATGAATGTGTGGCTATACATGGTAGTGAAGGGGATGGGGGTGGGGTGAGTTTTTTCCTGGGGGGGGGGTCAGTGAGGGAACTTGGTAATGTTGATGAAGATGTAATTAGAAAGAATAAGTATGAAATGAAATTAAAGGCCAAAAAGAGCTCTGAATATCTACCCCATTGTTCAGTGCCTGTGGGTAAATGTGGAGACTAGTTTGCTGTAGCAGTGGAATAATGGTTACTGCAGAATGCCCCTTTGCCTCTCCTTCCCCTTGTGAACACAATCACCATTGATTCAAAAGGAAATTCAGGTCAAATGAAATCATCCTGCATATACGTCCAAGTGTCTCTTTGCAAAAGTTTTTTCTATCACCTTGTGTTTCTGTTTTGCTAAAATTTTCATCTTTAAAAGATACCTACTTTTGTTTTATTTATTAAAGATTTTTATTAAAAAATATAGCTAACATACAACATTGTATCAGTTTCAGGTATACACCATAGTTGTTCACATTTATATACCTAAGGAAGTGATCACCCTGGTAAGTCCAGCAACCATCTGACACCATACCACACTATCACAATATTATTGACTCTACTCCCCATGCTGTACGTTACATCCCCATGACTTATTTGTTTTATACCTGGAAATTTGGACTACTTATTGCCTTTCACCTTTTTCCTCCCTTTTCAATTTTTTAATTACAGTGAAATTCAATATTGTTTTATATTAATTTCAGGTGTAGAGTATAGTAGTTAGACATTGTTTAATTTAAGAAGTGATACCCCTGTATAGTCTAGTGCTCACCGTCACTATACATAGTTATTACTATATTATTGACTTTATTTCCTATGCTTTATATCCCCATGACTATTTTGTAACTACTAATTTGTACTTTTTAATCCCTTGCCGCTTTTCACCCATCCCCTAACCCCTCTCCCACCTGACAACCATCAAAATGTTCTCTATCTGTGAGGTGTTTCTGTTTTGTTTGTTCTGTAGATTCCACATATAAGTGAAATCACATTGCATCTGTCTTTCTCTGTCTGACATACTCCACTCATAAGACCTTCCAGGTTCATCCACGCCACCACAGATGGCAAGAACCCATTCCCTCTTATGACCTAGCAATATTCCATTGTATATACGTATCACCTCCTCTTTATCCATTCATTTATACATGGACACCCAGGCTGCCTCCACATCTTGGCTATTGTAAATAATGCTGCAATGAACATATGGATTCAAATGTCTCCTTGAAGTAGCATTTTGGATTTCTTCGGATGAAGACCAGGAAGTGGGATTACTAGGTCCTTTTTTGTCTTTTGTTATAGCCTTTGTTTAAAGTGTATTTTGTCTGGTATAAGTATTACTACCCAAGCTTTTATTGTTTGTGTGTTTGTTTGTTTCCATTTTCATGAAATAACTTTTTCCATCCCTTTACTTTCCACCTGTGTGTCTCTTTTAATCTGAAGTGAGTCTCTTGTAGGCAGCATATGTAAGGGTTTTGTTTTCTTATCCATTTAGCTTTTGTGTCTTTTGATTGGAGCATTTAATCCATTTACATTGAAAGTAATTGTTGATAGATATGTAGTTATTGCCATTTTATTATTCATATGTATATATGTGTGTGTGTGTGTGTGTGTATATATATATATATATATATATATATATATATATATATATATATATAGGTTTTAAAGAAATCCCTCTAACATGCCTTGTAATACTGATTTGGTGGTGATTAACTCCTTTAGCTTTATCTTGTCTGGGAGCCCTTTATCTGTCCTTCAATTTTAAATGATATCCTTGCGGGGTAGAGTAATCTTGGTTGTAGGTCCCAGCTTTTCATCATTTTGAATATTTCGTGCCAATCCCTTCTGGCCTGCAAATTTCTGTTGAGAAATCAGCTGACAGTCTTATGGGAGCTCCCTTGTGGGTAACTAACTGCATTTCTCTTGCCGCTTTTGAGATTCTCTCTTTGTTTTCAACCTTTGCCATTTGAATTACAATGTGTCTTGGTGTGGGACTGTTCAGATTCATATTGTTTGGGACCCTCTGTGCTTCCTGGGCTTATATGTTTATTTCCTTGTCAGGTTAGGAACGTTTTCAGTCATTATTTCTTCAAAAAGGTTCTCAATCCCTTGCTTTCTCTCTTCTTCTGGTACCCCTATGATGTGACTGTTGTTATGCTTGATGTTGTCCCAAAGGTCTCTTAAACACTCTTTTTTAAAAAATTCTTTTTTCTTTTTGCTGTTCTGATTACTTATTTCCTGCTACTTTATCTTTCAAATCACTGATTTGAACTTCTGCTTCATCTAATGTGCTGGTGATTTCTTTTACTGCATTCTTCATTTCAGTTATTGTATTCTTCACTTCTGACTGGTTCTTTTTGTGGTTTCTATGTCCTTTTATTATGGTTGCTACCTCTTTGTTGAAGTTCTCACTAAGTTCCTTGAGCATCCTTATAACCACTGTTTTGAACTCTGTACCTGGTAGGTTGTTGCCTGCATTTCATTTAGTTCTTTTTCTGGAGTTTTGCCCTGTTTTTTTGAGTTGAGACTTATTTCTTTGTTTCCTCATTTTGGCTGCCTCTCTGTGTTTGTTTTTATGTATTAGATAGATCTGCTATGTCTCCCAGTCTTGCTGGGTGACCTTATATAGTAGGTGACCTGTAGGACCCAGTGGCACAGTCTCCTTGGTCACCTGAGTCAGGTGCTCCAGGAGTGTCCCTTGTGTGGGTTGTGTGTACCCTCCTTTTATAGTTGAGCATTGTTTGCTGTTGGCATGTCAGTGGGTGGTATTAACCCTTAGGCTGCCTGGCAGTGGGTTTGATCACATCCATAGCTTACGGGCCACTGTGCAGGGGGCTTCCCATGGAGCAGGATTCGTCACAGCAGGCTCTGATGCCTGTTGAGACCACCCTTTGTGTATGCTACTTATGGGGCTAATTGGATGGTGCTCTGCTGCGGTCTGAAGCCAACGTGCAAGTATGTTGTTTCTGGGGCCTCTTAGGAAGGGCTCCGGTACAAGCTCAGGTCAGCCACTGCCTGTGACTAGCTGGGGAGTACTTGGTAGGAGCTACAAACTGATCCATGGTTGATTACTGCCTGTGCTGTACCTGGAGATATGTGGGGGAGGCCACTCTGTGAAGCAACGACAGCTGCCACCAGTATTGGGTGTGGGGTAGCTTCACAGGAAGCCAGGACACTCTGTGGCCTGCTGCCACCTGCCAGCTCCCTTAAGGTTTGGCAGCTGATAAAGTTTCATGCGGTGCTGAGTTCGGTGAGGCAGGGTTTCAGTTAGTCACCTGAGTGAAGCAAGTGGATCTCACCTGACCAATTCAGATTCAGATTTGGCCATGGGTGTGGAGGAGGAACTCAACACAGGAAAGATGGTACTTGCCTGCTGGTAGCATGGGAGAAGGACCCCACACAGGAAAAATGGCAACTGTCCCTCCAGTCCCCGCCCCAAAGTTACACAACTCAGTCTTTCCTCATATGTCTCCAAGGCCTCCAAAGTCACTGTTCCTCCCAAAGAACCCATGGTGAGTGCCTATGCAGGCCATTTAGGGGGATGTCTGGTTTTCCCACTGCCTTTCATCCCACCATGATGTTGGAATCTCCACTGCTTTTCACAGCCAGATATTGTGGGGGCTCCTCTTCCTGGCACCAGTACTCCAGGCTAGGGAGTCTGGTGTGGGACTGGGGTCCCTCACTCCTCTGTGGGGAACCTCTGGAGCCAAGATATCTCTTCCAATTTTCAACCACTACACATGCGTGTGGGACCAGCCCATTTCACATCTCCACCCCTCCTACCAGTCTTGACGGGGCTTCTTTATATTCTTAGTTATAAAACTTCTGTTCAACTAGACTAGAGATGGTTCTCTAGGTTGATTGTTCTATAATTTAGCTTTAATTCTGATGTGTTCATGTAATGATGCAAGCACAACATTTATCTACTCCATCATCTTGGGTCTCATTGTTCTACTTATTTAACAAAAGACAGTATTTTACTTACTTGTTAACGTTGTAGCTTCTACCTTCATCATGCCTCACAAATCATCTTGTCAACCTCTACAATGACCTCCTAATTGTTAATTTTTATGGTTCCTTCTCCAATTCAACTGACCTTCCTTATCCTTTCTAAGATTTGACACTGCTATTTCCACATTTTTGAAACTCGCTCCTCTTTTGGTTTCCAGGATAGTGCTTTTTTGTGGTTGTCTCTCTGTTTGCCTTGACTAACTCCTTTCTCCTCTGTTTCTTGTAAATGTTGGCATAGTCAAAGGGTCTTCTTGATCTTTTTCTTTTGACATTCTCTAGATCCTATTTGGATGAGCTCGCCTTTACTCCTACATTGTGATAATTTCCAAGTACTCACCTCTAGGGCATTTTTTTTCTCTTCTTAGAACTGTTTTTCCAGCAACCATTGAACAACTCCATCTTTACAGTCTCCAAACCCTTGAAACTCGACACAAACCAAGTTCTTTCCTTTTTTAAAAAAATTTATTGGGGTGACAATTGTTAGTAAAATTACATAGATTTCAGGTGTACAATTCTGTATTACATCATCTATAAATCCCATTGTGTGTTCACCACCCAGAGTCAGTTCTCCTTTCATCACCATATATTTGATCCCCCTTACCCTCATCTCCCACCCCCACCCCCTTACCCTCTGAAGTTCTTTCTTTTGACTCCACCTCTTTGTTGCTCTCTACCTGGTTTAATGATAAAACCATCAAATAATCAGCTGGGACAGAACTGCTATTTATTCTCTCCTCTTTCCATAGTAACACAATTCCATATTTTCAGTTGTACCAATGGCCACTCAGAATAAAGACTACTTTCCCAATCTCTCTGTGGCTAAGTTTTAGCCAAAGGAATGCAAATGGGTGTGTCATGTGGCAACTTTTGAAAACTTTAAAAATATTCCTAGCATCTTTCCTTTGCTCTTATTTTCTTTGTTCCTTCCTCCATCCTGCTCCCTGGAATGTGAATGTGATGACAGGGGCTTGAGCTTCCATATTGGACCACAAGACTGAGGCCACCCCTTAGGAATACTGAATTATGTGCAGGAAGGAGCCTGGGTCTCTGAGGACTTCAAGGAGCAGAGCTGTTCTAATCCTACATTGTCGATTTGTGGAATTACACACAAGAGATAATACGCTTCAGTCTTCTCTAGCCTTTGCTATATTTTGTCTTTGTTACTCACAGCCAAACCTAATTCTAACTGATATATCAGCCAAACCAAAGTCCTAGAGTAATGCTAGACAATTCCTTCTCTTCCAAAACCCACAATCCATCAGTCATCAAGTCCTACTGAGATTACCATTCTGGTATTGCTCTCTTCTTTTAAGCCTTTATTTTTCCAATCTTGGTCTTCAGTTTCATTCTTTACCAATATATGCTCCACACTGCCACCAGAATGACTTTTCCAAGATGAATTAAATTCCGGCTTAATCTCAATTATTATAATCTGCAATTATTCCCTGCTATCTACAATTCTTAGTGTGGAAAACTCTTTATGATCTGTGTCTCATAATTTATCTCTTGCCACTCTGCCTTAGTCATGACTTTCAAACTCCTTATAGTTCTGGACTGTGCCATCTGGTATCGTATCTTTGTGCCTTTGCATGTGCTGGTCCTCCCATTCAGTTTGCCCAGTCCTTTTCTTCCTCAACATTCATCTAGAACATTTAGGCAAAACTCATAAGAGGAAGGGGGCTGATAATGTCTCCCTTTGTGGCAGGAATCAACCTTACATATACATCTGTATTGGAGTTTTTATACTGTTCTATAATTACTTGTTTATATGTATCTCTTACACTGTGTGCTCTTTGATGATAAAAAGCATACCTTTTCTCTTCTTATCGTCAGCATCTAACCCAGTGTCTGGGACATAGTAAGTGTGCACGGCCTTAACTGCCTCTCTGCTTCCACCTGTGCACCCCATGTGTATTAGTTTCTTATTGCTGCTATAACAAATTAGCACAAGCTTAGTGGCTTCAAACAAAACACATTTATTATCTTACAGTTGTGGAGATGAGAAATTTAACATGTTCTGGCAGGCTGCATTCTTTCTAGAACCTCTAGGAGAGACTCTATTTCCTTGCCTTTTCCAGCTTTTAGCAGCTGCCTGCATCTCTTGGCTCATGACCCCCTTCAGCCTGCAAAGCCAGCAACGATGGTCAAGTGTTTCACATTGGGTCATCTCGCTCTGACTCTTCTGTCTCCCTCTTTCACTTACAACAACGCTGTGGTTACACTGGGCCCACCTAGATGATACCGGAGAATCTTCTCATCTCTTGCCACTTGATTAGCAACCTTAATTCCCCTTTGTCTTGTGATATAGCATATTTCAGAGATTCCAGGGATTGGACATGGGCATTATTCTGCCTAACACGCCATATCAAGTCTATTCTTACCACAGTAATCTCAGAACAATCCATTAAAAACATATAATAGATAACATCACAGCTCTGTTTTAGACTTGCCAATAACTTCTGATCTCAGTTAGGGTAAAAGTCCTTGTAAAAATAATTCCTGTGTCTTACAGGATCTGAGTCTCTTCTTCCTCTTAGATGTCTGGCTTGCTCTGCTCCAGCCAATCGCAAACATACCAGGGAAAATCTTGCCTCAGGGCATTTTCCTGAGATCCACGTGGCTCCCTCTCCTATTAGCTGCAAAAATCTGATCAAATATCAACTTCTCTGTGAATTTCTTGACAAAAGTATATTTTCTTTCCCCTATAGTCCTTACCTTTATATAACCTACTATATATTTATTATTGTTTTAATTTTCTGTCTTACCCATGTCAGCCAGGGTGAAAGTAGGATTTTTGTTGTTGTTGTTCACTATTATGTCTCTGGTTCTTAGAAAAGTGACTGGCACATAGAAAACTCGCAATAAATATTTCATGAATGAAATACATGGATGGATGCATGCATGAAGCACTGTTGCTTTATTCAGAGCTGGAGGGAGTTTATGAGGTGAAAGGCAATGGAAAGCTAGCATTAAGTAGACTGCTTGGATTTATCACAACTCTGTTATTTAATAAAAGGAATTCTCTTATCTTTATTATTCAATGAAGAGGCCCGTATTAGCCTCTAAGGAGAGTTCATAGTCAACATGACTAATTTTTCAAAGATTTATAAGAGTTTGCTTTAAACATACTTCAAGAGAGGAAGAGATTGCCCTCTAGCATGCAGGTCCCGTGGCAGATGCCATGTTAAGCTGGCATCCTGGGAACTCTTGCAAACACACTCTGTGAGCCTCAGAGCCAAGATAGAATGAATTCCTCATTTAAAAAAGTAAAAATGTTCCCTTATTAACTTTCACATTGTTTTCTTTCTTTATCCAGGAAATGTTAAAAATAGCTAACTCCTCCATATTAGCACATACATTTCCTGACAGAAATTGTACGCTATGCAAATGATTAAGTGGTAAAACCTATAAAATGAAACACACACACACACACACACACACACACACACACCTATATTTAGAAAATCTTAAATCTTCAAGGACAATAGAATTCTCCAAGTGTAAGCCTAATGGTAATTTATTGAAAGTAGCCCAAATTTCATGCAAAAAGTGTTCTAGAAATGGTTGACAGCTCCTCCCTGAGGCACAGTGAAGAACCCTGGTGCAGAAGCTACCTCATGCTTTTCTGTGCCTCAAATCATTTTCTGTATCTGAATCTATTTCTTACTTCCTTCCCATTCCAGAATTCTTGCTGTAGTTATAAAATTCTTTATATAATATTGAAAATGAAGAAAAACAAAAACAAAACACCCGAAGAACCAAAACCAAAAAATGGTGTAAACTTTTTTTGCTGTATTTCTATCTTTAAAGCAGACAAAGAAGCAGCTGATAAAATTTAGTATCCTTTAATATTTATCCGGCATTTCTTTCTCGGGTTAATTGATTTTATATGTAACTTTCAGAGATGGATATGCTCACAATCTTGATTGTGGTTATGGTTTCATGGCATATGCATAGGTCAACACATCAGAATGTGCACTTTAAATATGTACAATTTTATTTTTTGCCAGGTATAACTCAATAAAGATAATTTTAAAAATTAAAAAATGCACACACAAATACACACGCACGCACACACGCGCACAGTTCTAATTTTAAAAATTCCACTGTTCAGTAAACTCTTTCAGCTATTTAATTCAAATTAAATAAAATTAGAAATTCAGTTCCTTATATGCACTAGACACATTTCAAATGCTCAGTAGCCTCCAGACTAGACAGTGCAGGCGTAGAACATTTCCACCATTGCAGAAAGTTCGATGGGACAACGTGGTAAATAATTCTCCAATTTGTCCCTTATTCTTATTTCCATGCCCTGCCTTACTTTGTGCCCTTATCAAAGCAGAGGTTTCTTCCTTTCTGCCTCCACATTGAAACTAGGGCGATTTTTCTAAAATGCAAATCTGCTTGTTACTCCCTTGCTCAAAAGCCCCTACAAGATGAGATTCAAACTCCTGTGAATAGAAGCTGTGGAAAGGACCAGTTCACTCTCATTTCCTGCTCTGTTCTTCTTCTTCACGGTCCATGTACCTGTTCTCTAGAAACATTGCTTCATTCACCCCTGCTGCCTAGAAAGTTCTCCGTTTGCATCTCTACTTGATATATTTTTGCCTATGCTTTTAAATTTAAAAAATGATCTTATCTGTGAATTCTTCCACCTCAGTTGGGCAATTTTTTGTCCCATGGCCCATTTGCTTTAGAGATTTATTAAGATTTTCTTTGTAGGTTAATATATAGCTATTTTTATCAGTGTTTTATGTGAACCTGAAGAAGAAGGTATAATCTCTGTGATAGAATAGGAAGTGTGATTTGCCTATTTTATACCAGCTTCACTGATGGCATTTTGAAATATGAACTCTATTTTCTCTGCTCATACCTAGTCTGGAATATAATGTATATTTGGTTAAAAATAATCATATTTTAATAAAAGCTTTTTTAAGTCTTTAAACCTAATTTTTTTTTTTACCATCATAATAAACTGTATATTTGAATCCTCAGGCAGAAAAGAAGAATTCACTATAGTTTTAGTATCTTTCATTCTCACCCAAACATTTCACTTTTTTAATCTCAGGTTCCTGGTCAGGTAATTATGTAGTTTTTTTTCTCTCTCTTTGTCTCTGTATGTGTGCAGAGTATCTATCTATTTATTATCTATATATCTATCTATATTAGTTACCTATCAATCATGGGGTGGAACCCTCATGAATGGGATTAGTGCCCATATAAGAAGAGACATGAAATCTTCCTCTCTGTTCTCCCCACTATGTGAGGACACAACAAGATGCTATAAAATAGGAACATTCAGGAAACAATAAAATAACTTTTCAAAATTAAAAAACACATTAGCAGTTGAAAAACTCAGTTGAAGTATTGAAAGATAAAATAAGGAAATTCCCAAGAACAGAGCAAAAAGGCAATGAGATAAAAGATTAGAAGAAAGATTGTAGAATTAGAGAACCAGTCCAAGCTGTCTAATACCTGAAAAACAGAAATTCCAGACACAAAGAACAGAGAAAAATGAGGGAAGAAATTACCAATAAGTAATTCAAGATATTTTCTAGGCCTGAAAGATGTTAGTCTCCTGATTAAAAGGATTTGGAAAGGATCTTGCCCAGCACTATAAATGAAAAAGATGCATTCCAAAATGGAATTTAGGAATATTGGGGATGAACAGAAGATTCTACAAGCTGAGAGAGAGAAACTCCCTGATATGTATCAGACACATACAAAGCATTAGGAATCTTGAAAGCTTATTCCAATTTCTCGTTTTGATAGGACTCCCATACCCATTAAGACAAAAGTTTGACTCAGGCCAATTTCAATATGTATAGTCACAGATTTTGTCCTCCAAAAGCATATGTAATTTTCCTACTGTCTTTGAACTTAAAGGATGATGAATACAGTATAGAAATTGCTGTACATTAAAAATTACTGCTTTCTTAAAGTTATACAAAAGTTCTGTGCCATTTGTAGCATCTTTACCCCCTCCCTCAGTGTTCACAAATTTCTCTTGTTTCAGAACTCCTCCAATGGTTGTTGTCTATAACACTGACCTTTTTCCTGAATTATAGCATCATTTATCTTCTTTGTGTGTTTTGTTTCTTTGATTAGATTGTGAGCTCTCTTCCACTTTTAATTTGCGTTTAAGTTTCTACCACACTGCACTGAAAAAGTAGTACTGTCTTCCGTGTCTTGAGTTCTAGTTGTAAGCTAGATCAAGCACTCTAGCTGTCTCATTGCACGTCTACAACAGCTCTATAAAAGAGGGGATATTATTACCTCCACTTTGCAGATGAGAACACTGAGGCTTAGAGGGCTTAGTAACGAGGTTCCTCAACTAATGAATGGCAGAGTTGGGACTCAAAGCTGCGTCTGATTCTGCAGCTTGAGATCCTAAACACTGTGCTATTAGAGCTCACTATTCATTTCCTTTTTGTTTCAGACAGAATAGTGCTCTTTCAGCTTTAGGAAGGTAAACTGGGGAATGTGGCACAAAAGGCAATGAGCGTTGTTATTCTGTCCTTTTCTTGTCTTTCTGCTAACTATTATGATAGTCCCTTTTCACAAACTGAAGGGGCCATAGCTGGGACAGTGACAGAAATGAGAGAATGCTGAGGGATTTTGGGGAGATCCAGAGTTTGGGGGTCTGTGGCAACAATCAATATGCTAATCACCTAACAAACCTCAAACAATTTAATGGTACGGCTCCCAGTGTCCTGTGACCTGTACTTTCCATTTCTATTCACGTATGGTGGGGGACACAGAAGGACAGTGTTCAGGTTAGCAGGGGGCCTGGCAGAATCCCAGCAATGCTCTGCGCCCGCCCTGTCTTAGACTCCCTCGCCTGTCATTTCTCCTGATAAAAGGGATCAAACCTCAAAGCGGTGGGAAATGCTCACCAGTCTCAGTTTAGGTTATGAAACCCGCTGTCTCAAAGGAGAAAGAATGGAAATTGTGGGGGAATGGAGCTATGTGGATGGGATTAAAGAGAAGGGGCTGAAGGCTGAAAAATAGGCAAAAATAATGAGTTGAGAAACCGCCTTGCTAGAAAGTGGCCAGAATCTGTGAGAGGGATGAGCAGGGGGTCCCTGTGGAGAAGGGGGCTCACACAGAGAAAGGAGACAGGAAACCAAATCCATCCACTTGTAATAGAGGATCCATGCCAAGGCCATCCTCAAATTATTTTTCCTGTATTGTCTTTTTAAGTGTAATAGTGGATGTATACAAAAGTATATGGACATATCCCACGTTATTTTTTAAGCCATTAGAATTTCATGTTTAAAAAAAGTATGAGAAAACACACAGTCGGTAAAACAGGTTCTATGCCTGGGTGAGAATGCAAGGAGAGATACGTATTTACCTGGAGCGTGGCCTTGAACATTTTCCCCTTTACTGCTTGAAAGAGTATATTGTAAGTAAAAAAAAAACCCCAAAAGCAAAAAACAATCACTTTTAGGGAAGCTAAAGCTTTGCTATGTTTCCAGTGTTTACGTCCAAATGCCCTAAACAGTGAAATTGGAGAGATGCTTTATGCTCAGGCCCTCCTGCTGGGAAACTATCTTTTCTCTTGGTCATACTCTCAATTGATGATTAATTAACAGAACACTCTGTGCCCCAAATTACTCTTTTAAAAAAATTAAATTGTGTAGCAAGAGGTTAACTTTGGGAATCTTATTTGCAAAAAAATAAATAACTCCAAATCTTTAAGGGTCATCTGTTAAGAGTAATCGTCCTGAAAAGGAGTGTGACTAGGATTTGGTCCTACGGGAGGAGGGGGGTGGGTGGCGGCACCTCACAGATGACAACCCAGGCGTTTCCTGCTATTTATTGAATTTCTTCCCTTGTTTTCTGGGACTCTTTGCCCCAGCCCAGAAAACAAGGATGGAAGCACACAGGAATCTGAGGATAAAAATGTCAAATTCTTGTCCTCTATGTGCAAAAATCCTCAGCCCAAACATGAGACAGGTGTGGTTTGGGAGAAGGTACAATTGGGCATCACTGGTCCCTGTCATACGCATATAAAGAGACTCTAAGCTGGAGAAGGGGAGCGAGCCGGAGAAGGACTGAGGGAGTTAGATTCCAGAACAGGGGGTCTTGCTTTGTGTTCCCTAGGTTGAGCCAAGGCATTGGTGGGGTACAGGAGGATGAGAGAAAGTCCACATCGTTTGGAGGCGCTCAGGTCGAGGCATCTTATAACTTGCTTTTGGTATGGAAGTCTCTTCTTCAGGCATGTAATCCATAATACACTGTTTTCAAATATAAACACACCATTCCTTTTTTCTCTTTTTAATGGGAATTGTGGAAATAGAATTTGTGAGGATCCCTGGCTTCATAAGGCACAAACCATACAAACAGTACATCTGAGGGTGAAGTTGCATATTTTATTAGTCCTGACCATTAATAATAATAATAATAACAATAATGTCATTTGACTATGTTAGAGAAAAAAGGATATTATCTTTCTAGTCTCTCCATTGAAATCATTTCACAAAAGCAAACAGTATGAGTCAGAAAAGGTAAGGAAAAAATAGCACAGAGGTATGATGGGCAATTAGTGATTAAGAATATATGTTACTTTTTGGGATTTTCTGTTTGTGGTATTTGTCAGCTTTGTAAAATTAGTGATTTTTGTGAATAAGTGTTCATGTACCTAATTTTTAATGTATAATTTTGTATTGCATTCGATTTCTTAAAGAGGGCTTCCAACATTGCTTAATCTGCTATCCCACAAAACAGTATTTGCTCCTGATTCAGTTAAAAACAAAACAAAAGAAAGAACAGCAATTTTTGCACATTGAAATCGTATTTCAAAAATACACTCATGAACATCTCAATATACAAAGTAAATGTTATTTTGTTATTAGAGGAAACAATGTTTACATTTTTTCTTGTTTTTTGTTTTGGTTTGTTTCCTAACAGTACTAAATGCAGTTTCCCTCAATGGCATTAGCTCTTCTTTGCAGGAGGCACTGCGGTGTGGGGAAAGAGATGTGGCCTTGGGACAGACGGGGACACTTGTGCATCGTGTGCTGCGAATGACCAGCAGTGGGCATATTACTGGTGTACCCTGGGCCTCAGTTCTGGAATGATGCCTAATGATTACACCATTGTGAACTGTGCACCCCAGAACCAGGGCCCTGTGGCCCAAACCCCTCTGCCAGACACAAAACGCTTTCAGGAATGGATGCTTTTTTTTTTTTTTTGTCAAATGCTTTTCCTGCATCTATTGAGATTGTCATACAATTTTTTTCTTCTATTCAGCTAATAGGGTGAATTGATTGATTTTTATAATGTTAAAGAAAGCTTGTATTCCTGGGATTAAATTCCACTTGTTCGTGATGTATTATCCTTTTTATATATTGCTGGATCCAACTTGCTAATGTTTTGTTAAGATTTTTTTGTGTTTAGAATCTTGAAAATTTTGTCTGTAGCTTTCTTTTCTGTGTGATGTGTTTGGTTTTGATATTGGCAGGAGTGCCCCTAGGGTGTGTGGGGCTCCAGGCAAATATTTTTTGCCAGGCCTTTGTCTCTATAAAATTTTTGATTAAAAATGTAATATAAAATCCATGGCCCTATGTAAGTTATAGTAAAGATTTAGAAAAATAGGTAGAAAAAAGGTACCTATGTATTTCTTCATTGTCTAATCAGTGCACATGAAGTTTCTTTGTAGTATCTATTCCTTCCTTCATATTTAGGTCCAGGAACCATTTCTTCCAGTTCTTTATCATTAAGTGCTTGCTTATGGTTTATTTCCTGTCTTCCATCTAGAGAAAAATGCAGCAGCGTTGTTCTTACTTGCCGGAAACTGTTTACATTGAAACAACATATATCTTCTCATCACTGCAACACTCTATCAGGTTGGTGCAAAAGTAATTGCGGTTTTTGCAATTATTAACCTTTTAAATTGCAATTACTTTTGCACTAACCTAAGTAATACTTATTTAATATTGGTTAGATCATTACTCATGATGCCACATCACCCATCTGCCACCCATGAATACTGGCTTCCAATGAGGAACAAGAAATGCTGTCATTATGCTTTGTTAATGATGACCACAAATGTAGGTCTTACCCAGAGTGTCCAGAAAAAATATTTTGTTTTCTGGTCACATTCACATGTTTTCTGGTTACTGTTTGGAATTTTATGGCATAAATGTAGAACCCTTTAGACTATAATCTGTGTGTTTCTAGAAAGTGGTCTCTTTTTATGCTGACCACATTGCTACCTTTCACACACTGTCACTCACAGGGAGACCTGAAGGGCCTGTGGGTAGAGCAAGCAGGCAGTGTCATTTGTGCAAGGAATGTCTCCCCCTCATCATGACTTAAAACCATCCTGGGAGGGCACGACTACACCAATCAGAGGCAAGAGAGAACATCAGTCAGAAAGGCAATGGGTTTTGCAGAGCAGCTATCTCCAAAGCCCTCAGAGAAGACAGGCATGTGCACTTCCGGACGTGCCTGACGGAGTCTGCAGAGGGCTCTGGGTGATCAGCCTGGAGGTCAGAGGTCGGGAGTAAAACATTCTTGCCACCACAGGTAAAAGACTCCTGCTGCCTTCAGGTGCTGTGACTGTGGGCAGCTCTGCAGTCAGAAAATAGATGGGTGAGAGTCAAGGCCTGGGTCCACATGTGGCCAGTGAACTCTGGCAGTAGTCCAGACCTCTACACTTGCTCTGGGTCTGACATAGGTGAGAGTCGCTCAAAATCAGTACGTCAGCACCGTTCTGGAGGCCCATTCTTTCACGATCCCATCAAAGTACTATTGTGCTAGCCAGAGGGAGCTATCTGCTTGCCAGCCTTCCTTCTTGCAACTGGAATCTTACTATGAAGTCCTGGGATGACATCATAGGCCAAATTAGGCAAACGGTTGAACCCATGTGAAAGGTAGAGGGTCAGAGAAGGGAGAATAAGGGGCTAGGACCAATGAGGGTCCCGGGCCGCGCTTAAGGCACCCATCCAGCTTCAGCTGATCCCAAGCGCCAGAGGGAGGCTTAGGACATCCTGAGGAGGTGCTCCTTGAGGCATAAGAGCCAGAACAAGGTGGCGCTTGTTTGGGCCGAAGGGCAATACTGGATATCAGGGTGATGTAGGCCTTATAGATGAGTTGAGAAGTGTTCCTCCCTCCTCTAAGGTTTATAATGTGCAGGATTGCTATTATCTCCTTCTTTAAATGTTGTATTTACTAGTGAAGCCATCTGGGCCTGGAGTTGTCTTTGTGGGAATTGAATTAGGAATTTAATTTATTCAATTAATAGAGGACATTCAGGTTTTCTAATTTTTTTTGAGTCCATTTGGTAATTTTTGCTTTTCCAGGAATTTGTCTATTTTATCTAAATTTAAATGATTGGCATACATTTGTTTGTTATATTCTCTTATTACCCTTTTAGTATCTGGAGGATTTGTAGCATAGGATTTCTCCTTTTATTCTTGCTATTGGTAAATATTTGTCCTCTTTCCTTTTTGAGCACTCTAATTAGAGGTTAATCAATTTTATTGATATTGTCAAAGAACCAGCTTTTGGCTTCATTGATTTTTCCTTATTGTTTGTTCATTTTCTATTTCATTCATTTCTGTTCTTATCTTTATTATTTCCTCCCATCTTCTGGCTTATTTTGATGTCTTTTTCTAACTTCTTAAGGTAGAAGATGCAGGATTTATTTCAGACCTTCTTTTCTAAAATAAATATCTATAGCTATACATTTCCTTTTAAGCACTATTTCAGTTGCAGCACACAAATTTTCACGTTGAATTTTCAGTTTCATTTAGTTCAATTTAACCCCATTGTAGCTGAAAAATACACTTAGTATGATTTCAATCCTGTTGAATATTTGAGACTTGTTGTATGACTCAGTATGTGGTTTACCTTGATGTATGTCCATGTGCACTTGAAAAGAATGTGTAGTCTGCAGTTGTTAGGTGGAGTGGTCTACAAATGTCAATTAAGTGGTTGATAGTGTTAAGTTTTCTATATCCTTACTATTTGGTCTAATCGTTCTATCAACTATTGAGAGAGGAGTGTTGAAACATCCAATTTCAATTACAGATCTGCCTATGTCTCTTTCAAAACTCTCATTTTTTTCCTCATGTATTTTGAAACTAGATTGTTGGTTGCCTGGACATTTAGGATTGTTATGCCTTTTTGATGGATTAGCATTTCTATAACCTGTTCTTATTTATTTCTGGTAATTTTTTTTTTACTATGAAGTTTATTTTGTCTATTGTTAATATAGTTAGTCGAGCTTTCTTATGATTAGTGCTACATGGACTATATTTTCAATCTTTTTACTTTTAACCTGTGTCTTTATTTTTAAAATAAATTTGTTGTAGGCAGAATACGGTTGGGTCTTGCTTTTTATTCAGTCAGAAAACTCCTGCCTCTTATTGAAGTATTTAGATTATTTACATTTAATGTAATAATAGAATAATTGGGTTTAAATTGAAAATCTTATAATTCATTTGCTATTTGTCCCAGCTGCCTCTTTTCCCCTTTGCCTTTCATTCTATTAGATTATTTTTATTAACTTTATTGAGAAATAATTCGTGTATAATAAACTACATTTTCTTAAAATATACAATTTGATGAGTTTTGTCAGTTGTATACACACATGAAATTACCACCACAACGCTGAAATAGAACACCTCAATAATTGAGCATTTTTCAGTATTCCATTTTATCTTCACTATTGGTTTATTACCTATATTTCCTGTTTTTAGTAGTTGCCTTAGAATTTACAATTTGGTTCTTTAATTTTTGACAGGTTACCTTCAAAAATATTATACCAATTTATGAATTGTGGAAGAACCTTACAAAGTTTTCCCTCCCATCTTTGTGCTATAAAGTTTTTATATATTTCACTCCTACATGTATTTTAACCATGTATGATTTATATACCATTTTATTTTTGCTTTAATAATATGTTGTTTTATTTTTGCTTTAAACATTCATTATCTCATAAAGAAATTATAATTTGAGACTTATATATTTACCCACATATTTTCCATTTTTAATGTTCTTCATTCTGTGTGGAGATCCAAGTTCTCATCAAGTATCGTTTGGCTTCTGCCTGTAATGCAGGTGTGCTGATGAGATTCTCTCAACGTTAGTTTGTTTGAAAAAAAATATTTTGCCTTGTTGAAATATATTTCTCTGTGTATGTAACTCTAGGTTGGCAGTTATTTTCTTTCAGCACATTCAAGTGTAATTCCATTGTCTTTGGGCTTGCCTAATTTCCAAGGAGGAATCTATGATCCTTATGTTTGTTCCTCTCTATATAATGTATTTTTTTTTTTTTTTACTCTAAAGTTTACTGGGGTGACAATTATTAGTAAAGTTACATAAATTTCAGGTGTATAATTCTGCAATACATTATTTATATCTCACACTGTGTGTTCACCACCTAGAGTCAGTTCTCTTTCCATCACCATATATTAGACCCCGTTTATCCTCTTCTAGAACCCCCCTCCCCTCTTACCCTCTGGTAACCCCTAAATTATTGTCTATGTCTATGAGTTTTTGTTCCTTCACTTGTTTGTCTTGTTCTTGTGTTGTTTTCAGTTTTATATAGTACATATCAGTGAAATCATGGTTCTCAATTTTTTTCTGTCTGACTTAGCATAATGTATCTTTTTAATATGGATACTTTTAAGATTATGGCTTTATCATTGGCCTTTAGTAATATGATTATTATTCATTTTGGTGTGATTTCCTTTATTTTTATCCTGCCTAGTGTTTGTTGAGCTCAGATTTCTGGATTTATAGTTTTCAACATATTTGGAAAATTGTCAAATATTATTTTCTGCCTCCCCAGTTTCTTTCCTTTTTGTTTTTTAATAGGCCTTTGATTACATCTATGTTGTCCCACAGGTCATTGAGACTGTGTTTATTTGTCTATTTTTTCAGTCTTTTATTCTCTGTGCTTCAGTTTGGATAGTTTCTATTGCAGTGTCTTCACATTCACTGATTCTCTTTTCCCTGAAGTCTCCAATCTTCTATTAAACCCACTCAGTGTATTTTTTCATATCTAAAAGTTTTATTTGCATTTTTTTATATCTTCCATTTGTCTCCTAGTTATGTTAAATTTTCCCTCTACCTTTTTGACATACGGAATATATTTATAATAGTTGTTTTAATGTCCTTATCTGTTAATTTTATATCTTTATCAATCTGGGCCTATTTCTGTTGACTGACTTTTCCCCTGGTTTTGGGTCAAATTCCCTTGGCTCTTGGCATGTCTTGACATTTTGATTATATGCCAGGCATGACAAATTTTGTCTTGAGTACTGGATTTCTATTTTATTTTCTGGGGGGTGCTGGTGGGGGTGGAAATCTTCCTTAAAGAGTGTTGTGTTTTATTCTGGCAGGCAGTTAAGTTACTGAGGATCAATTTAATAATTTGGAGGCTTCTTTTAAAGCTTTATAAGAGTGGGTCTAGAGTAACCTTTACGTAAGAAGTGTAACGAACACCTGACCCTCCTGAATGCCCTGTGTGTTCAGTGAAGCCTCTTCACTCTGGTTGGTGGGAACATGAGGGATTCCTGCTCTTAATGTGTGAGCGCTTGCATTTATTCAGCGCGTAGCTCCTCGGGATGTGATCTTTCCTCAATTTGTGGAATTTTACCTTATTCGTATGCAGATTGATATTCAGCCAAGACTGGAGGGGACTCCATGCAGATTTCTGGAGCTCTTTCTCTTCATAGCTCCCTCATGGCTACTGCTCAGCTCCACGCATTCTAGTCTCCTCGGTCTTCCTGAACTCTCTTCTCCTTCACTCCGTGAGAGGAAGGGCTTGGTGTGGGCCTCCCCTCGCAGGTCTCTCATCTGGAAGTTGCCTGGAGGCACAAAGCTGGAGTGATCGTAAGGCAGAGTTTGTTTCCCTTTCTTCAGGGATCATACTCCTAAGCGGCTCTGCTGACCAGCATCTGAAAATTACTGTTTTTATTATATTATATTTTACCCATCTTTTCTAGTTGTTTACAGTTGGGTGATGGTGGTGGGGGAGGGACTTTTTCAGACCCTATCATTTCTTCATGGCAGAAAGCAGGAATTCCCCAGACACAATATACTTTCTTTCAACTTTGCCTTAATATTCTAGTAGCGTGCAGAATAAATTCTGTGGACTGTGAGGCTCTCTCCCAACAGCAAACTCTATTTATTCTTGGACTTCTCCCCTCACCCTACTACCCTTAGTTCTCAGAAACCTCTGTCCCAGAGTTTCAACAGGATTCTTGAAATCAGCCTAGAAACCTCCTAACTTATAATTTAATTAGTGCCAAGGTAATACTCTCAAACTGAGCCAGTTTAAACAGAACAATCACTTCAAAACTGCCTCTAATACAATTTATAACAATATTGTAAACTGGGAATCTGCCTTGAGAAAACTATCTTGTCATACAAAAATTTCAAAATTAATGATGACCATAATACAAAATGTAGATATATAGTGGTAAAGTGTTGATGTGGTGATGAGGGACATTTGTGCTTCCCTAAAACGGCCAACTACCGTTCTTGTTTTAGGATAAAACTTGCCGAGTGTCTCACCTTTTACATTCAGAGAAATGCCTCCTTGATGCCAGCCCCACACTGTGAGATTTGCTCACAGATGGCATCCAGCTGAACCAGTTTCCTAACCCCCACTGCTTTGCTCTTCACAGAATAAAGGACACAGAGGATGCAAGGGTATTAGACCTCTGAAGGAAGGTTCATGGAGTATTAGCAATGCCTCTTTCCCTTCCTTCCCTTGGTGGAGAGCCTGTGAGGCAGGGAGCAGGAAGTTTTCTATCTGTTCTACCCTCTTCTGTTGACATCTGTTTCCCAAGTTCCCTCCTGCTCCAGTAAGAACTGTGGGGGTGGGGTCATGTGCTACTGAGCTGACAGCATTTGGTGCTGCTGTTGATGGAGCTGCAAGGGAGAGTACCCCGGGGCAGCCTGTGTTCTCAGTCTTGACTTGGCACGGATTCATGGGAGCATGCCATGGAAGGTAGCTGGGGCTTGCCAGAAGAAGAGACTTTTGGGTGTATTGCTTGTTGCCTTGGTAATAGGGGAGAAGAGGACAAGGGAACTGTTCAAGGGTGGGACCTTGGGGAGCTCCCAAAAGAGCTAGCAATTTCATTCCCATTCAAAAGCCAGAGCCGACACTTGATCCCAGCCCCTCTGTGTTAGACTGAAAGGCAGAGAAGGGACGTGCCAGCTCTGATACCATTTGCTGTGTTGGCGTATGTCATCCCCCTTCTTCTCTAGGCACAAGGAAGAGAGAGGAGGTAGAGGGAGTTTTGACAGTTTGGATTTCAGAAAGCAGAGGATTAAATATTAAAGCTGAATGGGATGAAGAAATAAGATGCCGTGTTTCCCTGAAAATAAGATCTAGCCGGACAATCAGCTCTAATGCATCTTTTGGAGCAAAAATTAATATAGTCTTTTTTTACTATAAAGTAAAAAAAGTCTTATTTTACTCTAAGTCCGGGTATAATATAATATAATATAGTATAATGTAATATAATAAAAATAATAAAATAAATAAAATAAATAAAATAAATATAAATATAATAAGTGTAATATAATATAATACTAGGCTTTATATAATAAATAAAATACTGGGTCTTATATTCATTTTTGCTGCAAAAGATGCATTAGAGCTGATTGTCTGGCTAGGTCTTATTTTCAGGGAAACATGGTGTCTGGCCTGGGCAGCATGCAGGGTTGAGAGCCCAGAATATTTAATGCTGCTTGAAAACGAATGCATTTCATTCTTGCACACATCTATGTTGAGACTATTCAATCAAATTAATTAATATGCTTGTGCATATATGTCAAACCAGACATAGCATTTACAAAAGCTTTCATGTTGTGTTTGATTTTACATGAATGCAAAATAATTCCCTTGAGAAAATTTTACTGTGTGGATTGTTTTGACTGAGGCTTTAAAAAATATGTTTTCATTAAAGCTTGGGCATAAGATGCCTACCTCTTTTCCTGGCAAATTTCTCTATAACAAGCATAGGCATTTGTCATTATTCCAAAATCCTTTGAATTGTAGTTGAAATTAGGGTCATCTAGCTCAAAAATTTTCTTTGCTTAGTTGGTGAGCAGGCATGAAAGCATCCAAATATTTTGAATGTTTCCATGGTGACTACTTCAATGATCCTCAGCACTTGCATTTCAATAAATGAGATGAGTTTGAATAACTTTGACTGATTTGTCAGCACTGGATAAGTGATTTGGCTTAATGAGGGACAACAATATTGGTCACTCAATTATTAGAAAGTCAAATATGAGTTTTAGATATTACCAAGTGGGTATTGCTCTTTTTTTTAGTACAGTACAAGAATAACCCACATAAATATGTAAAACTACTTAATAATAACATGTGTTAGTTTTCTATTGTTAATGTAGAAAAAATGATGACAAACTTATTAGCTTAAAACTCAAATTTATTGCCTAACAGTTCTGGAGGTTAGAAGTCCTAAAATGAATGTGTCAATAGGGTAGAATTCCTTTTGAGAAGCCGTTTCCCTGTCTTTTTGAGCTTCTAGAGTCTACCCATTTTCTTTGGCTTGTGGCCCATCCTTGTATCTGCTACTCCAACCTCTGCTACTTTTGTCACATTTTCCCCCTCTCATTGTGACCTTCCTGCCTCCCTCTTGGAAGGACCCTTGTAATTATACTGTGTGCACTGGATAATCCAGTGTAACCCCCACATCTCAAAATCCTTAACTCAATCACATCTAGAATCCCTTTTGCTGTGATAGGTAACATATTCTAAGGGTCTGGTGATTGGGATGCGGACGTCTTTGTGTGTGTGCGTGTGTGTGTGTGTGTGGGGGGGTACTACTACCATACCATATTAACTAAAATAAACAAGAAATAGTATGATCTCCTGCATCCCTGACATGTGGACCTCTAACAGTTCATTTCTGAACATGACTTTCTATCTGTCTATTGCCCTCATTTCCTTGATACACCTGTTTTCCAACCTTGTTGAAACTGCCAATTTCTGGGTCATTTTGTTGTGGCCCAGGGTTGATCCTCTGTCTTTCTTTCCTCCTCAGTTCCAACTAGAACCCATGATGCATCCTTCCAAACATCCTTGGTACTCACTGGCTTGTCCTTTAGTGGTACCTGCTCTTTTAACCCAAAATTTCAACTTCTTTACTTTGACTGGTCTGTTGAGGTCTTTTGAAGGAAATCTCTAAATGGTCCTTGTTATCACCAAGGTAAATTCACGATCTTCAACCTCTCTGAGCCATCAGTGCTACCGAGAAAACCTTCTATGTTTTCATAGTCTTTGCTGCCCTCAGAGTATACTGCAAAGTCCAGCCCATCATGTGTTCTCTCACTCTCTTCAGGCGATTCTTCAAGGAAAAAAATGTCAGCCATCAAAAAGCAGCCCATAAACTTTGTCCTTTATCCTGCAAACTCACTTCCAAGGACACTTGTGTGTCCCCTTCTCCTTCTTTCCTGGGACCGTGGGAGGTGTTCCTTCTTAAGGCTAACCCAGAATAGTCACCAACCAAGAATATTCATATTCGATTCATATTACCCTCATAGCTTTTGTTCTATAGGTATAAATTCTGTTTTTAAAGTAGTATTCTGTCATTGCTCGCTCTACTTCTTTACCATCCACGAAAGTCAATAACTCCTCAATTTTCTGGAATCTAGATTCTGTCCCTGTAATTTCACTGAAATAACCCTTGACACACTTAAAGAAAAAGTCTGAAGTCCTGTTTATCATCAAACCACATCCAGTCTAGTTCTCCAGGTTTTTTATTTAAAGAGATGGTGCTCTCATTGTCTTGAACACATCTGAGATGGTTTTCTCTCAATTGTCCCACACTATATTAGTTATTAGACCTGCAGATTCAAGCAATATATATATTAAATGTATATATATATAATTTCAATTTCCTCATAGCCTATGTAATATTCAATTTCATAATATATACATTGTACATAAATGTTATAGATTTATATATAGTTTGTACATATTGTTTCATATCTTTACTATAGGATCAGATATTCATCTATATTTTCTTACATTTCTTTTATACCTTTTGGAAACATTTCCTTATTTAATCTATCGGAAAATGTATGTATGGTGTGTGTATGGTTAAGGGGAGCAATCTCTCTTTATCTTCTTTACAAAATAGTTATTCATTTGTTGCAGCACCACTCACTCAATCTTTAATTATGCCTGAACTGGTCTGAAATGCCATCTTTATTATTTACTGTTTGTATGTACTAGTGCCCTGTTTCTGGGTTTGTTTTCTATTTTACTGATTTTGCTCTATATTCTGGAGCCATATCACACTATTTTAATTATTGCATTTTTATAATGTTTCAAAAGCACAGGCATGCTTTAATTACTTGTCCTCTTCAAGATTTTTCAGTTGTTTTTACCTGTTTCTTCTTGTGTTAAATTTTTTAAAATTCTCTGGAATGTATTTACATGGTACTTATAAATTATTTGGAGGAAGAAATGACATCTTTAAGAATAAAATCTTGTTTTCTGGAAGTTAGTATATCTTTTTATTTTATTTATATTTTACAAAAGTACCTCAGGAGAAAAAATGCATTATTTGGTCATGATAAAATTATCTTATTATAGTATTAGATTTATGTTGCTAGTATCTTATCTATGATAAATGAAATTTAGTATATTAAGTCTGAAAAATAATTTGAGAAGTTCTTCATTGTTCTGCATCTTTGGTTCAATTTCATGTTAAATATTCATCTATTAAAGTGCATTAGTTCCTTGTTAATTTCCTTGTTCCAGAAGTTGGGCTAGAAGCATATTTTCCCCTGAGACTGTGGATGGTGGACTAGTCTTTGTACATGGCACAGACAAGAGGGTAAAGCACGGACATCCTTCTGAGAACTGATTGGGAAAAGTGGAAGGTGTGTAGCCAAAGGGAGAAATTGTTGGTCATTTTTTCTCATCCCCTCCCCACCCCCCCACCAGTGATTATAGAGAAGTAGGTAGAGTCAGCCTTATGCATTCTACTCCAGGGCAAGCCGAGTTTCTGTGATGGGTCAGTGGGTGCAAGAGCAGCTTCGGGTGGATAGGTGAGTCTTAATGCATTCCACTCACCTGGAGGGACACACCTGAATGTCCCGCAGGAAGTGTGGCTAGGGTTCCAGGCTGGGATTCCCAAGGCAAAAATGACTCACCATGAGAAAAACCAAGCCAAACCCCAAATCTCATCACATAATTGTATTTTGAGCAGCAGTAAGTCATACGTCCCATCTGCTATACTGTAAGTTGAATCAGCTTTACGTCTGAAGTTCACAGGCATCTTTAGGTGGCCAAAGTAAGAGTGTTTATTGCTGGAGGGGAGGGGTAGTCACAGGGTTCCAGAGGAATTGTCCCAGGAACTCCTTAAAAATATTCCACTCCTTGAGGTTTCCCCTTCTGAGAGTAGTCTGCAGGGATAGTTTCCTTTCAAATGGTGGTTTTGCAAGTTTCCTGTTTTTTGTTTTAACCACATTTAATTTTCCCCCCATTAATGACATCAATTTTATAGTTACATAATACTTTTTTTGAACATAAAACTTTTTATCTCCAGGTTAAAATATAACTTATTGGATGTCAGATCTAACATTCCAAAATAGCTCAGGACAACAACGATAGCTGTGTCATGGACAACTTATTTATGACCTTAAGAGGAAATGCCTTTGGTTTTTGAGATGACTATTCCTTCTCATGATATGGGATATTTTTATATCACTAGTGGTATTATCAGAAATAAACGTTAAAATTTTTCAAGTGCTTTAGACCAACTCTGGAGAGAAAAAATGATTTTTCTTTTGTGCATTGCGACATTTTAAATAAAAATCCTAATATTAAGCCATCTTTGAATTTTTAGATAAATCTTATTTAATTTTAAGAAATTATTTGTGTAGTGTTGGATTTATGTTGCTAGTATTTTAGTTAAAGCAAGTAAAACATTTTTTTCTTTGTTATGTTGACTTTGTTTTGAGGGTTATTAGTTTTGAAAAATAATTTGGGAAGTGTTTCATCATTCTGTAATTTTGGAATGATTTAAATAACATGAGAACTGTTACTTGCAAGTTTTCAAGAACTTGCTCATAAAATACTGGACCCAACTTCTCTTTTGGAGATAGTTAGTTGAACACTAAAAAAATATCTTCCATGAATATCAGTTCATCATAGCTTTCTAATTCTTACTCCATTTTTCCTTGAAAATTGCACATTTCATTGGTTTCTAAGCATTTGTTGCCATAGAGTTATACACTTTTATAGTTAAAAATTTGCTTCACATCTGTGCTTCTGTTTCTCTTTCTCTTTCTTTTCAGTTAACATATCAGTATTTTGCATATTTTAATGTTATTTGTGTAGATGAGATACCATACCTAATCAATTCCACTATAATTTTTCTGTTACCTTACATCATTTCTGCTTTTATTTTCAGTAGTTCGTTCTTCATATTTCACTAAGATTTATTTTTATGTGTTTTCTACTACATATTCTGCATTGGCATTATTTAAAAATAATTATGGTCAAACACTTCATAAATTAGCTTTTTTTTAAAAAAATTGTTTTGGATTTATGAAAAAGATACACATTTTTAAAATCAGCAAATTATAAGAACCAGGTTCAGTAAACCCATTTTTCAATAGGTAATAGAAACAAAGTAAGAAAGGAGACACCTGTGTTGTTAGGGTTTGGATGTACCATGCAGACAGCAGACTAGGGGTTGCTTGGTCTTTATTAAAGTTATACTTTGCATTTACGAAAAGTTTCACAAATCATGAGATCCAAAAACATTCAGGGTTTTGACTAAATCAATGTACTTATTACTAACATTGTCTGTTTGAGGCAACTGTGACATTATTGCAATAGGGACCATCCATCACATTTCCTCCAGACTTCCACTGTGGCCCAGGTTCATTATCCTAGCCACCTGTAGAACAAATGCAGGGATGCCTTGCTCCACATCTGCCCCTTTGATTTTCACAGATTTATAAATAAGAACGCAATAAAATTTTATTCTTAGTGGTACTACAATTGCACAACTTAAAATCCAAAGACCAATTTTAGTTTTAAAAATTAGAAGAGGAAAAAAGAGCGCTGTTATTATCAATCATGAATTTGGAAAGAGTTTTTTCAAACACAAGGAGGGCGAATTATTTTAGAAACAACTGGATTCTATTCTTATATCTATTTCACTCTAAAAGGTGTCCTCTGGGGCTGGGAAGTGGAGGCGCATTCTGCTGCTTTCTTTGAAGCTTCCTCTCCTGCACTGCCAATGCCTCGGGGGACGAGTCTTCAATGGCGGCTCCATCCAGCTCTTCCATGTAGACTTAGATCTCATTCCAATTTAGGCTTCTCTTTCTCTTCTTCCATACCTAAAATACAAGCAAAGGACTTTATTTGAACATCAGATTAAACTATGAGCAGCTTTGCCAAGCTGCTTAAAAAAACCTCCCATCCCTCTATACCAGGAGTGTCCAAACTTTTTTCAACGTTTTTCACCAAGGGCCATATGCGGTAAAATACACAAACAGCCCGGCCACTCACTCGAGGTGAAGTACATATTGCCTCACCTGGTTTATTTAAATAAACTAAATATATTTTTGGAATTTGCTGCGGGCCAATAAAAAATGGATCGTGGGCCGCAGTTGGCCCGCGGACCACAGTTTGGACACCACTGCTCTATACTTATCCAACTTTTCTCCAGCTAAGAAGGAAAATCATTTACAGTTTTCTCCAGAAACTTCCTCAGTGACCTGTTTCCCTATGTTTCCCCCCAAATTGTGACATAACATCTCTGGGACACACCCAGTTCTTCCAGCTTCTGAGAGTGAGGGACTCAAGTTAGTTCCTGACTCATTAAGTTTGCAAAGAAACCCCAACCAGCCTACTTTGGAATCAGCTTCTAGCGATAGGAGGTGTGTAGTTGATGAATTTCAAACAGACCTCATTTATTTTTATTTCAGTCCTGCCCCTTCCCAAGGCAAGGACTCTGGATTTTCACAAGTCAAAAAATCTTTTTCTCATAGCTCATAGAGAGTTACTAGGCACAGGAACTGTTTATTTCCAGACCCAAGTGGACTTAAAGTCAAGTTCTCCTTCTATTCAACCCAATCCCGGGGGAACTGCTTTTCTTTGTGAGAGACTCATATGTACCAGACTGGTGAGACCTCTGTCTGTTGTCTGTAGTGAATAGTTAGTTAATCATGTTTCATTTTCCTGGAGACGAAAATGTTCAAGTAATTCTCATGAATTTTAAACCTGGCAAATGGCCCCCATTTCTTTTTTCTTTTGCTTCTAGCTAAAGATTTTTCTTCTGACGTCAAATTCTCAGAGACCCTTTGGTGGAACAGAAGAACCCCCAAATATTGCTTTGAAGTGCTTCGTATTCTTTTATAAATTGCAAGCTCTCCGAGGGCAGGGCCTTCTTTTGTTCTGGATTATATTCCTAGCACCTAACATAGTGTCTGTCTCATAGTAGGAGCTCAATTTTTACTGAATCAATTTAATAAACAATGAACATAGAGGAGGCCTTAGCAGGCTGGACTAGTAGGAAAGCAGTAGAACAAAATGTGGAAATTCACAATATAAAAAATTACAAAGCCTAACCTCAGAGTGTCATCATGATAGGGCTTACATTAGGAGAGACTCCCCTTCGCCCCAGCGCCTAGTATGTATTTTGTGGGGTCAGGGCGGTGGCAGTGGGATGTGGCGAATATGCTCTGAACAGGTGTCCTTAGACATTCTTTTAGGTTTGGTTTTCATGACTAAGGGACTGGCGGAGATAGGCATCACTTTTTCCAAAGTACTTCTCAGAAATCATATTGAGGAAAACTTCAAACAGAGGAGGCAGGACATCTGAAGGGAGGGAGGAACAGGGCTGCGGAGGAGAAGGCAGGCAATGCCTTATTGTTGGGTAACTAAGGCAAAGGCAGAAAAACACAACACGGATCCTGTTCAAACAGCACACGTGACTTGGGTCCCAACTTTATCCTGTGTTCATCCCTATGGAGAAGCTTTCGGGAGCTAACTGCTTGCTTTTCTTTTTAAAGTCTGTTTCCTCCGAAGCGTTCTCCTGCAGATGGGTTGTCTTGGCAGCAAGAGTGGAATCTTCAAAAGCAGGGGTGGAGAACAGGGGGTGTTCACTGACCCAGACAGGGAAAATGGCTCCCCACCTACTTTCATCTGGCAGCTTGGAGGTAGAGGGAAAAAATTAGACACTATATAATATTTGGGAGAACGAGAGGTGTAATTTCCACACGATTAGCAGAAAAGAAACCTGTCACAAAGCTGAGGCAGGATGCACTTTCGGAAACATCAAGCAGAAACAAGAGCTGATGGACCTCCTAAGAGAGTCAGTCACCTGTGATTCCCCCAGGCCAGGAAGGGCGTCAACCTGAGGGCAGTGCTGGGACATTGCAGGCCCGGGTGGGTCTGCGTGGGACATGAGCTGGATGGGCAGCTGCGGGAGAAGGTGCAGGCCTGGTTCCGACTCCTTCCCCCTTTGGCCTGCTTTCTTTCCCCTCACCTCAACCTTTCACTTATGGACACTTTCATTTCTGGTGTACGAAGTTTGACTTTAATAAGACTGGTTACTCCGGTCGACACACTGGCATTGGAATAAATTCTTAGCTAAAGTACAGAAATATTTCAGCTGTTATAGATTGAATTGTGCCCTCCTACGCCAATGCATATGTTGAAATCCTAACCCCAGGACCTCAGAATGTGAGGAGAAGGCCAAGGACATGGCTGGACAACTGTTTGCTAAAGAGATTAGGTAAGTGACTTGTGAATCCAATGCACCATCTCAGTATAAGCCAGGAAGGACCTGTGGGGGACCCTCTGTCTGCTGATCTGGATCCCCATGGAGTACATGGGAAGCCAATAGGGGTACTGAGAATTTTGTAGGTGGGAACACTGCCCCCATGGCCTGAAAAGGACAAGATGAAATGAAGGAAGAGTGACTGTGAAGACATGTTAGAGGCTGGCTCTTTCCCGGTTCCAGAGGGTAGGGGGCTGCTGCCCAGGGCCAAGGACGCAGGGCCTCAGTCCCCTCCTGTGGAGTCCTGAGGACAGAACATTCAGTCAAAGAGGATTAGTCTCAAGCCTTAAAATCTAATGGAATTCACCCTGCTAGCTTTCAGACTTGATTGGGAATCATGACCCCTTTTTACCCTGTGATTTCTTTCTTTTGGAAAGAGAGCGTGTATGAGACTGTCCAACCATTGTGTTTTGGAAGCAGAGGACGTCTGTCTGGATTTGCAGGTCCACAAGTGCAGAGCAATTTTGCTTCAGGATGAATCATACCACCAGCTTTACCCATCTGTGATTTAGATATTTAAGGTGAGATTTTGGAGTTAAGAGGAAAGAGTTTGGGGGCTGTCGGAATGGGCTGCATGAATGAAGGACATGAATTTTAGGGGGTAGGGGGTGAAGGCAGACTATTATGGCCTAAATTGCATCTCCCTAAACCTAACTCCCAATACCCCAGAGCTTGAGTGTATTTGGAGATAGGGTCTTTACCAAGTCAAAATGAAGTCATCAGGAAGGGCCCTATTCAAATATGACTGATGTCCTCATATTAAGGAGAAATTTGGAGCCAGCCTCACAGTGAGGACGTTATGTGAACATGAAGACAGCCCTCCACAAGCTAAGGAGAGAGGCCTGGAACAGAACAACCCTCACAGTCCTCAGAAGCAACCAACCCTGCTAATACCGTGATTTTGGACTTCTGGGCTCTAGAACGGTGAGATATTATATCTCTACTGTTAAAGCCACCCAGTTGGTGGTACTTCACTGTAGCAGCCCTAGGAAACCAATACAACATCCACAAAGCCACCTGGAGTTACTTTCTTTTAAAAAGAACAATGCTTAGCTATTAATTTAGCTTATTTTAGAGGCTTTTTTTTTTTTTTTTTAGTTCATATCAGGTGTGTCTATTTTGTTATAAGCCAGGTCCACAGTTCCAAGTGAAGTTTCTGAACTCGCATGTGTCTGGCTTTCCAATGGTGACATTCTGATGGTTCACTGGAAATAACACAGGATTGAACATCAGTGAGAAGGTATTGGCTCTGCAACCACCTGTTTTGATGGGTTACTTATGATTTCTGGGCCTCTGCTGCCTCTTAGCAACAGGAAAGGGTTGGCTTAGATGATTTCTAATCTCCTTTTCAGTTATAAGATTCTGTAATTATGCGATTTTATCTTGTAGTCGAGGCCAACATAACATAACCAAGTGGAGGAAGGTGAGCCATTAAAAATCATTGTGGATATAAAGACAAGGACTCAAAGGTGGAATTCCTGCTTCTTGGGGGATTTTGTTCACGGTGTAGTAAATGTATTCAGGATTGTAATACTGTACTTGATTGTATTCCATTCATTCTAACAACAACAACAACAACAACAACACACACACATATGCACACGTCACACACTATTTTTAATCAGTAGTTTCAAATTCAAGAACCAGGAAGTGAATGTGATTGAGATGAGGACTAGGGAATATTAGAGTACCATCTAAAGGGGCAACAGACACTCGATTCCAGTCCATTGTGGCCAGAAGAGAACGGTAAGCTCAGCACTGCCAGATCTTCAAATATTTGATAAGATAAAAACAATCTGGCCTTTATGTGAAATGTTGGTTCCAAAACAAATGTCCCACTGTGTAGGCCTAACATAACTTTTTGGTTGGTAAAATTTGGCGGGAGCCATCAGTTTGTGATCCCTTTCATATATGAAACAGAGGACAACTTGACACAAAACATCTGCCTCTGTGGAATTAACTAGCTGGTCCCATGTAGATACAACTAATCCCTATACCTGACATGAGTTACAAAATGTTAGTCAAGTTTAACTCATGTTTAAGAGAATAGCACAGAGTAAATTGAGCAGATTATTTTAAAAAACCTTAGTTTTACTATTCCTTTTTAACTTCTCATTCAAAGGTGCTAAAAAGCAGTATTCTATTAATCTAGATTGGATGTTTTTCTCTCCTGGTTTTCATCTTCTCTTAGAAATAGAACAATGGCCAAAATGACTGTCAGAATCAAGTTAGTCAAGGGGAAACACGCAGTCATAAATACTTCCTGAATAACATACATTGGACATTTAGCTTAAATTGAAATATGGTATTTCTCCCAAGAAGCTGAGAAAGTTTCCATTTTGTCCTCAATACATTTTTGAAAGTTAACTAAATACTTGTATAAGTTAATTAGTAGAGAAAGATGACTATTCCCATTGAACAGAGAGCAAAATTATTGAAAGGTTAATTATTGGTCGCCCAAGCTTTTGGCCCGAACTGAATAAAAAATTTTGACACTTTTCCTAATAGACCACTTATTAAAACCAAGCCAGCTGCTGAGAAAGAAACCCTCAAATTCCTCTGGGCCATTTAACGTTGGCTAACACTTTGACACACACCGTCTTAGAAGATCCACATACACACAAAGTCCAATTCAATAACCATGCAACGACCATGCTTTATTTGTCTAATTAGATCAAGTTCCTGGCATAGCGTCTGGCACAGACTACAGTACTCAGTGTTTGTGGAACACAGATCATTTACTGGTGACGTTGAGAATGTTGTGATGTCCAGAGTGCTCTAACATCCCAAACCAGCTTGCCTTTGGATGTATTTTCATGCAGGACTCAACTCACTACATATCTGTGCTGTTGCTTTTTCCACCTTCCCATTTTTACGTTATCTTACATACACTCTGGACAGGTTTTGCACAGCTTGGATAAGATTACGTGCCTTGCCAAGATGGAGGCTCTGCCATAAATAGAAACAAAAGAAACATCATAGGTTAAGAGAGTTTTTGCAGCAATGAAGTATTACCCTTCACTGCCCGTACCTCTCTGCCACCTTCAGCCCTTGCATATGACAGTCACTGGTGAATCACAGTGGCCAGAGCATTCTGTGCTGCTTGGCGTTTTAGCAGGATGGCGAGGCCTCTCGAAGGCTACTATACCCATACAAAGCATCACATAAAAAGTGGAGATCTGGGTGACTTCTAATGGGAATGGTTACATTTAATCATTTATTTAATTGAGGGTCTCTTTAGCAAGGGCAGTATTTTGTTATTGAGCGTGAACTCCCTAATTTTTTTTTTCTGTTCACACTACATTTCTCCCTATAAAATTTTATAGACATTTTCTTAAAGTTCATAAAATTTTATAAAAATGTTCTTTTTGCTTAGATTTGCATGTTTTAGTAGATCATAAGACAAAGTGAGTAATAAACCTTTCAGATAACTGCCAGCAGCTTCTAAATTGATGTTGTTGCTATAAAAATGTAATTCTTTATAAGCGATCCCGTGCTACAGAGGAATTCGCCTTCAGTCTTTGCACATACTCTTGTACACAGCAATGCTCTCGTTTTATGCGCCCCTATACAATACTTACTTCTCTGTGTGTCCCAGATATAGCTGTTCAGGACTTCGCCCAGCAGGTACAAAAAGTTCATTAAGATGGTTGTAGACGCAAAGAAGATGATTCTGGCTCCCGGGCCAATGTGTTCCAGGAAAGGGTACACCCACATCCCAGTTATATGATGCACCCAACACACCCTGCAATGGAATGGAAAGGACACAAAGACAGGAGTTACTCTCATGAGAGATTTTAAAGCTGCTGACATTACAAATATGGACCCTCTACTCCAACCGTTCTCGGGCAATGCCAGTCACAGGTTGGCTTCTGACACTCAGGAGCTACCAGAAACTTTGTTGTTGTTTGTTTTCTTTTACTTCTTACTCTGAAAGAATTTCAAAGTCACAGAAGCGTTGCAGATATGGTACAGAGAGTTCCAGTATGCCATCCATTCAACTTCCCTGCATCTTGTATAACATTATTAACATCTTGTTAACATATTGTATAACCAGTATTAAAATGAAGCAATTAACATGGGTACAATGCTACTATATGAACTACAACTTTATTTGGAATTCCCGTTTTCTCACTAATGGGCTTTGTCTGGTCTAGGATCCCACGTTGTATTAAGTAGTCACGTCTCCTTAGTCTCCTCCAATTTGTCAGTGCCTCCGTTTCTCTCTGACTTTCCTGACATTTGAAGAGGTCTGGTCAGGTATTTGAAACAGTTGTTTTTCTAAATACTGTTATACAATCTTCTTAATCCCTTCTTTACATAACAAAACAATGTCGCATTAGGCAACCACATTATAATAAAACCTGTGTGACTATATTCCAGGAATCTTGCCACACTGCCTTCCAACTAGATACCAATATCTGCTGACAGAACCATCCCATAACAGTGATACCTGGCTTCCCACAACCTGATCTTTGGATCCCATATTTGTTTCTTTTTTTTCCTTTCTATTTTTCATAATATGTACTTGTAACTATTCTATTTGTGTTCTGGAGATATTTTAGGATCAGTGGGAATACAACATAATTAATCTTCACTCTTTTCAAAAGCTTAGTAGAATAATTGCACCATTGGTTTCTGACACAACTGCTAAGAGCTATTTTCCAAAACATTCTTGGGTTCAATACTTTATTAACTGATGTCAACATAAATAACTTTATTGCACAGGGAATAACAATTACGTTTTATAATTACTTACCATCTATGGCTTCATTCCTCTTTAAACAGTTTATCTATGTATATATGACATATATCTACCTCAGGCCAGAAACCTGGGAGTCTTTTCCTTAGAGCTTGCAGTCTCAATGAGGGTGATAGCACTTTCCCTTCAAGGAGGTGAAAATTGATTCTGGGAGGGTGGTGGAGAAATCCTACTCTTTTTATGTATAAAGCACAGATACATACCATGTTTCCCCCAAAATAAGACTGGGTCTTATATTAAGGTTTGCTCCAAAAGACGCATTAGGGCTTATGTTCAGGGGATGTCATCCTGAAAAATCATGCTAGGGCTTATTTTCTGGTTAGATCTTATTTTCGGGCAAACACGGTATATACATAGAACATAAAAAGCTACATTGTTTATTTGAGGTATTAAAGTTTCATGGGCCCAGCAATACTCCTAGGTATATATCCAAAAGAACTGAAAGCAGGGACACAAAACAGATACTTGTGCACCAATGTTCATAGCAACACTATTCAAAACACTCAAAAGGATGAAACAACCCAATATCCATCAACAGATCAATGGATGAACAAAATATATATATCCAATGGTCATATGTACATCCAATGAAATAGTATTCAGTCATAAAAAGGAATGAAATTTTGATATATGCTGCAACATGGACGGACCTTGAAAACATTATGCTAAGTGAAATAAGCCAGACACAGAAGGACACATATTGTATGCTTCCACTTAAATGAGATACTAGAATAGGTAGATTTATAGAGACAGAAAGTATAATAGAGGTTACCAGGATCTAAGCGGGAGTGGGGAAAGGGGAGTTACTGTGTAAGGGGTTCAGAGTTTATGTTGGGGATAATGACAATGTTTTGGGCATAGATAGTGGGGATGGTTAGTTACATAACATTGTGAAGGTATTTGTTGACACCGAATTATACATTTACAAATAGTTAAAATGATTAATATTACATCATGTGTATTTTACCACAATAAAACATTTTCATGGGGTGGAGATTAGGGAAAAAAAATACCTAAACGGGTTCCTGGTTGGGGGGGTCAATAATAAAAGATAAGTTTAGAAATGCTGTTTGAGCAGGAAGAGGTGGTCATTAGATCCAGCCAGGTCAGCTTGAATAGCTGTCCAAACTAAAATATTTTACCAAAGGAGGAAGCCAAGCTAGTCAACATGTTTTTTTAAATGAAGCATTTGTCAGGATCAGCAGAAATTACATTGTTGGAACTACCCTATAGGATTCTGATGCGTAATATTGGTCGTTCGTAAATTAGAGGCAATTTTATCTTCCTAATCTTGTCTTAACCAGTGTAAGAAGGTGTTGTGTGCCCATCACGTAGCTTATTAATTTTCATTGAGATAATATACAATATCCCCAAAATGTAATACCATAAATCTATAATTGATTTTGCAACGTCAACTTATAATATTATAATGTGACTCACCATAAAACTGTTTTCTCAATTAGGCAAATTAGGAGCAATTCAAATTTTGAATGCTAGTTATATATTTTTTATATCTGTTCCTGCCATTCTATCTGCTTCTGGGAGAATGAAATTTGCATTTGCAGTCTCCAATGCCCGGCCTCTACTCCTCAGATGTTGTCTGCAATGTACTTTTGGTGTGTATGGAACCATTCTATAATACTGAATAGGTATACGCGCCATAACCACATTCTATCTATCTGTCGATGACTCCTAAATTTCTATCTCCATCCTTGACCTCTCCCTGAATTCCACAGTTCTACATGCAATTGCCCACTGCACATTTCTACTTGGAGTATCTCCGACCTAACATTTCCATGATGTCGTCATCATCCTGCATCCTAATTCCTGCATGTCTCTCCCCCCTCCCCCCGACACTCCCTACCCCCATCATCCAATAGCAAACATATGTCTCCCACATCTTGCATTTCTCAAATCAATGACTACGACATCACTTCAGCAGTAGCTTGGGGCAGAAAATGTGGAGTTACTTTTGATTTTTCTTTTTCTCACAATCCACATCCAATCAATCCTTAGAACCTAATGACTCTACTTTCCAATACACCCAAAGTATCTACTTCTCACCATTGCCTCCACTACCATCTGGGTTCATGCCATCCTACCTCTCACCGGAACAACTGCAATAGCTTCCTGTCTCTTTACTTTCACCTTTGCTACAGTCTGTTCTATTAGCCTATTCCCATTGGAGCAGCCAGGCTGATCTGGATTAAGTGCAAGGCAGGTCATGCCACTATTTTGCTCAAAACTCTTGCTTCTCCTTGCACTTGGAGTAAAAGCCAGAGTACCTAGATGGTTCTTCAAGGCCCTACAGAAGAATGCTGGCCACTCTCCTGACGTTTCTCCTATTGTTCTCCCCTCACTCACTCCACTCCAGCTGCACAGCGTCCTCGGTCTTCCCCGAGTACACTAAGCATTCCTTGGGGGTTCCCATGCCTGGAGGATCACTCCTTACCCCTATCTGCCCCATGTACCCACAGTGGCTTCCTTCAGGTTTTAGGTCTTCCCAGGCCACTGTATTTAAAAATTGCAAACCTAATCCTGAGACCCTCTATTCTCCATCCCTTTATTTTTCTCCCCAGCTACTTAGTACACTATGTTTATTTTTACTTATCTGTTTACTGTCTGTCCCATGAGCACAGGCATTTTTAGCTGTTATGTTCACTGATAGGTCTGTGGCCCTTGGAACAATGCCTGGCACACAGAATGCACTCAATAATTATTAGTTGAATTACTAACTGAATAAAGGAACATCAAAATCCACATCTGTTTATTGAGCCTTTACTCTGTGACAGGCCAATAATTTTAAATCTCAAAAAAACCTTTCAGAAATTTCTATGCCTTTTGATGGCAAATCTTTTCTGTAGAGAACCAGAGAGTAAGTATTCTCAGTTTCGGAGGCCATGCAGTCTTTGTCACAATTCTCAACTCTGCCTTTGTAGCAAAACAGCAGCCACAGACAATATGTAAACAAGTGAGAGTGGTTATGTTACAGTAAAACTTTATTTGTGGACACTGAAATTTGAATTGCACATAATTTTCACATGTGATGAAATATTTATCTTCTTTCATTTTTTTCAATCACTTAAAAGCGCAAAAACCATTCTTTGCTTGTGGGCCACAGAATTAACAAAAAATAAACAGGCAGTGGGCTGCATTTGTTCCATCGGCTGTCGTTTGTTGACCCCTTGTGTAAGTAGTTCTTTGTCTTTCACAAAGCACCACAGCACATTATGGCATCTAGTCTACTCAGCAATCCTAGATATAGCATGTCACTCATTCTGCTCAGGTAAAAATCATAGTTTATAGATTACGTCAGAACTGACCACAGAAATGTGTAAATCTCAGGTCAGGGAAGCAGAGAGCTATTCTGAGTATGGTGTTCTAGTATGATTTATAATCCCCTTTACCTTATTCAACCACCCTACGAGATACGATTACCCCCATTTCACAGATAAAGAAATAGACTGGACTCAAGAACTCGTCTAAAAAAATGGCAAAGTCAGGAAAAGAATGCATATCTGCCATATTTTCTTCTGTAAGGACTTGCTTCTCTAAATGATGCATTTAACATTGCCTCCAAAAAGAAAGTGAGGGTTTTCTTTTTAAAAAAGTTTTCTGGTCTTAGTAGGTCATCCATCCGTTTCAGATATAGAAGTCCTGTTAAGTGGGGTTTCACCTGGATTGGTGAATGATGCATCCACTTGTCCTAACAGGTTGTGCTTTCACCATTTGTTTCCTTGATATAATCAGGGCTTAGTTTTCTGCACAAAAATGACTCATGTATTTGTGCAAAGTTCTCAGTTCGTGGTCGACTTTCAATTTGTCTCATTCCAAAGCCTTTGTGTCTTAATGCCCAAATACCTTCTGCTTAAGGTAATGATACCAATTTTAATTTTAGCCTGAAAAATTGATAACCATAATGTGTGTGTATGTACACATGCACGTGTACATGTGTGCATACGTATATATGCATGCTATACTATCATAAGACTTCTGGGATGGTCTATTTTGTTAAAAGTATTTCCAATTTCATTCACTTTAATATGCAAATAAAAATGGCATTTATTAATGCCTCCTATCTGAATACTGTGCTCACACTAGGGATGCAGAGGTAAATACGGCAAAGGCGATTCTTGTCCGCGTGCAGTATAGTCTAATGAGGAAGACAAATATTAAAAGAGAAATGACAAGTGTAGTCAGAATTAAGAAAAGGTTAAGTGTAGCACGTCATGGGTGCACAGGATCATTCCATTTTTTTGTTTTTGAATCTCACACCATTAATCTTTCTTTCTCTTGCGTATTCAACTTTCTTCCAAATCAATTTTTTTCATAGCTGATCAAAATGCTCAAATGCCTTTCATTACAGCACAACAAAAAATGTTTCCATCAACTTCACAAATACTGCTCTACATCTCTCTTCCTCTTCAAAGGCAAACTTCTCCAGTGAGTCTATACTCACTGACTCCATATCTAAAATTTGCACTCAATTCTCCACCCACAACAGTCTGGCTTCTGTTCGCGATACGTCACCAAAATACCCTGGATCTTCGACATCAAGTTCTCCTGGTTTTCCTCCCACCTGGTGGGCTGTTCTTGCATCTTTTGGGAAGTTCACAACCCAACCATTACATGTTGAATTTCCTTAAGGTTTGGTTTTTAAACCTTCTTTTCATGCTATGCATTCATAGTTGATGAGTTCATTCATGTCTACTACCTACATACAGATATCTCACAAATCTGTGTCCTAATCCAGATCTCTCTTCTGTTCCAGAACAGTTGCTTGAGCAGAACTCAAAACGTCTCATTTGCACATCATAAAGATACCTCAATCTCGATACATCGACAGCTAGCCGTCTACAGACATGCTCTTTCCCCTCCAACCTGGTTCTCTTCTGGTATGCCTTATCTCTGTCAATGGTACCACCTATCATTCAGTTTTGCAACTCAAATGTGGGAGTCATCTTTGCTACTTCCATCTCTTTCATCACACATATTCCATCCATTACCTTGTCTCGTCCAGGTTATCTCACACATCTCTCCAATATGTTGATTTCCCCCCATCTTCCTCACAATCTTAATTTGTGTTCTGTTCATCTGTCTAGAGTACTGTAATTGTTTCTATTTTGTCTCCACATCTACTTTTGCCTCCTTCCAATTGCCAGAGTGATCTTTTCAAACCAGAAATCTGAACACATTATATCATACCCTTAAAACATGTCAATGGCCTTTTTTTTTTAAGACGCAGATTTTTAATAAAGTGTAGTTTTCCCTTCATATAGAGTGGCTTCTACCTGTTTATCTCCATCTCATACTTTGCTTCGGTTACACTGACTTTTATTTGGGTCCTTGATTTTGCCATGCTTCTTCCTGCCATGCAGATTTTTACATGCACCTCTTTCTGCCTATACTGTTAGTTACCCACCCTTAGACTAATCAAGTTATTTTTCTCCTTTACATCTTAGCTCAACTATTATAACTAAACAGTCATCACTTACGAAAGCCTTCCCTGGTCTAACAGATTAGGTCAGATTTTATAAGCTCTTACAAAACCATCAATCTCTTTTATTTTGTAAGCTCTCCTTTTTATTAGTACTTAAATTTGAATGATATTTTTTTCTGAATAATGTTTCTCCCCCTGTAGAGGATCTAAATTCTGTGAGGTGAGGGACTGTGTCTATTTTTATTTCTCATTGTAACCTCAGCATTCACCACAATTCCTGTCACAAAGTAGCATTTAAACTGTGATAGGAAGGATGAGTAAGAGTTAGTTGAACAAAGATGGGAGGTAAGATCTTCTGAGCCAAATGGAATCACATGTCCAAAGACTTGAAAATGAGGGAGAGCTCCCAGGTGTTCAAGAAGAAAACATTTTTGTTGAGATTAAGGGAGAGAGGACATGAGTCACCATGGGTGACTTTTTAAGCCATGATAAGAATTGTAGACTATCCTAGTGTAGACATCAGACAGGCTTTGAGGGGTATGAAATAAATGTGAAACAGATCACATTGACCCAGAAACCAACTGTATCAGACATGGTGGTGGCCAGGACTGGAACGGTAGTATTGGGAATGAAAATTAGCAGGTAGATTTAAGAGATATTTATACTAGTGTCTGTCAAACTGTAGGTCATAAGCAGTGGTGTGCTGGACATGGTCAGGAGAGCAGATTGTTGGATATGTAGGGTGTTTGCAAGCTGCTTGGGTGGTAGCTTAAATTCCACCAAGGTGGGAGTGTTTACACCAAGGACTGTCAAATGTTACACATCAGGCGCCCCTTCCCTGGCCTCCAGAAGAGATGGTTGTTACACATTTGTCAGCAGCCACTGGTTACTAACATTTAAAGAAGAACAGAAGAAAACATAATAGAAAGTCTCAGAAGGCCTTGCATATAATGATGATAAAAATTGTGCAGTGAATCGTCTGTTTCACTTGTGTGTGTGTATATGTGCATGCTGGCCGGGTCACGGTACAAAAGAAGTTTCTTGTTTTTTTTTACTCACAGTAAAATAAATTTGAAAGACACTGATTTAGGAAACAGAATTAAGAGAACGTGGTGATTGATTGGATTTAGGCAGTGAGGGAACTGAGATGAGTAAAGGATTAATCATAGATTCCTGGCTTGATTAACTGGGTGGAGAATGCTGCCATTTCCTGAGATAGGGAATGCAGTAAGGGAGCTGGTTTGAGGGGATGATGAGTTCAGTTTGCACATGTTGAGTTTGAAGTTATCTGTAAGATATCCAAGTGGAGATATCTGGAAGGCAGTTACATGGGTTCGGACTGTAGAGAAGGGACTATTGTGGCAATATGAATATTCGGTTCATTGGCAAAAAGATGGTGGTTGAAGCCACTTGAACAGACTGAGATGACCCATGTAGAGTATAAGATATGAAGAAAACGGGTTGATGAGAGAACCCTGAAAAAGATTTAAGGAATAGTCTGAGGAGGACGAGGCTAAACAGGACACCAAAAATGGTGGCCTGGTGACATGGAAGACAGAAAAGTGTGTCTCGAAGCCAAAGAACAAGTGGTTCAAGGGTAGAGTAGACATCTATTAGCATAGTATCATTGAGAATTGAGAATAATTAGAAACCTGACTTTCCATCTACAAAGTGGAAGCAAGACTTTTTCAGATTACAAGTGGTATAAGTATGATTCAAATCTACCTTGGATGTTGAATGGGTATAAATGATAAGCAGTAAGTAAAGAAAAATTGACTTTGTCAAGCTCAGTGGCTCTTTATGCCATATGGCCCAATTCCATCCTATCACATAAACCCTGAGTTGTAATGGTGCTTGGAGCCCTTGAGGAGCTGTAGTGAAGGAGATATACCGTTTCTCCCTTTCCTGGCTCTGTCACCCTTATTTATCCCAGTTCGACACACATACCTATCTTACTACTGATGACCTTTCAGTTCTTAAGAGTAGTTTATTTTAAATAGGGTTTAAAAATTGATTTCACTATTTACACTTTGATAAAGAGCTAGGCTATTTGGCAGCAAGACTATTAGGTTGTAAGACACATAGGACACAGATCCATTCGCAGTAACAGCCAATAGCTAACAGCACTGAATTCTTACCGACAGGCACTGTGCTAAATGTTTATTATGAGCAGCTCTTTGGGGAAGGTGTTATAGAGGTGCCATTGTACAGATGACACTGAGGCCCCAGAGGTTCAGTAAGTGGAGAAGCAGGGATGCGAACCTCAGCAGTGCAGCTCTTAGCCTGTATGCCAGGCTCCTCTAGCGCTCTGAAGACTAGGATTCGATGGATGGGAATGGAGCTCTGGGTGGCTTTCGCTGTGCTCAGACCCCAAAATGATGACAGGTATAAAATCTGTGTACATTTTTTCTTTTTTTCCCCCACCGACTCTAAAAGTAATTCATGCTCATTATAGAGAATGTGTGAAATATAGAAAAGTTGCAAGGTGTAAGATAAGTCAGTTGTGGTGAAGTTTTAACACAGACTGAGTCTCTTATAAAACTCAGGGATCGTATATTTTAGCTTCACTGGAGGGGAGGAAAGCCACTGCAGGGGTAAAGCAATAAACACTTCCTTCAGAGAAGGCGGTGACTTACCTCTTAAGAAATGGTCACATCACATATGCGTTTAGCCTACTGGAATGTACTACACTACCTGACGGGCAATGAGCATGTGCCCCAGGGTGGGGTGAGGTCAGGGACCAGCTTCTTACCCAGTAGATCTCTGTGTGTCTCTCACGGTACCTCCAACCGGATGCTTCTGAAGGACTTCTCAAGGGCAGTGTGGACTTTCGGCTCAAATGCTGACTTTAGATCTGGCCCTCTCTTTAGATCTAACCATCTCAGTTTAGGGCCATCCTGAAGGCCCCTTGGACCACGTCCTCCGTATTGATTGCATGGAGACTGGTTCTTGTTACATTTTTGAAAATCTAGCATTCTGTTGGAGTTTTCTGGAGTTCATGTACTCACTCATTTATGCAACAAACATTTCTTGAGCCTCTGCATTGTGTCACGTGGGGCAAGCAGCAGTGGGGATGCAATGGTGTGCTCTTGGGATCATGGTGCAGAGGTGCTGCCAAGGTTCCCTGTAAAAAAACTGCAGGTCCTGGGGAATATGACAAAGGGCATCTGCCTAGATAGGAACAGGGCTCTGGACACAGGGATCAAAACGTTCTCTTTGGTGATGCGTGTGGTAGTGCTAGAAAATTAATGCATCCATTCACAGGCAAATACCAAATGGAGGGGTTCCATCTGAAGCAGCGTTAAAATATCCTCCAGCTCAATTACAGAGATAATTTTAGGCGTTACAGATATAATTATATAATCCTTCACTTACTGGGGGTTTAATGGAGTATTCGTCAAGGTAATCTTTAAGGTATAATCATAATTTAAGATTCATCAAAGTCTCCAATTTTCTCACTGGAGTTAGCCTAAATTTACAGAACCCAGGATGTTATCTCTACCTCGGGGCTGGCTTTGTGGGTGTGCATCCTGTCCTGTCACGTGAGGCCCTCTGCTCAGAGGTGCCCCACACTTGGGTTAGTACTCTGCTGTCACTGTCCTCAAATTCGTAATCATTTTTGAACAAGGGGATCCACATTTTATTTTGCACTGGGCCCATCAAATCATGCAACCGGTCCTGTCTGTGTAGCTGTATCAACTATACTTTGGATCAATACCCAGCTCATCCACATAGCAGTCGGTTACCATGGATATTATCTGACATCTTGGGCCTCAGTTTCCCACTTTGGTAAAGGGGTATAAGCTGCCTACCTTAGAGATGTAGTCATCAGATAATGTAAAGTTCTTAGCACCTTCCGCTTAGGCTAGATAACAAACAAACAAACAATACAAACAAAAAGACGTTTCCACTGCTGTTCCTTCCGCAGAAATATATAATATTTTTCTGTACTTCTCACACACAAAGATGTTTTCAAGGTTACAAGTCCCTCCACCCATCCCTGGGGAAAGAGGCAAATTGTGCGTGCCTCCCAGCCTGAATTCCTGTAATGAGGTAATGAGGGAATGTGTTTTCTTCCTGATTCGCAATCATAAATATCAGACTAATTTATCCACAAAGGCAGGCCAATAATCTACTGCAGAATATTTTCTCCCAACACATGTCCTGGCACATGTCTAAACTGGTTTCAAATGACTGACTTCCTTTGAGTCCCACTTTCTACAGCCTACCTGGTCTTATGGTGAAGTTTCCCTGGAGAGAAGTCAGTTTGAATTTCCCATAACAAAATTCATACCGGCTTTGCTTAACTTTAATCATTTGGACCTTCTCAAAGCATAGAGGTGCCAAACATCAAGTTGACACATTGAACATTGGAGGGAACATGTGTTCTTTCTGGAAGGAAGCGAGGGACTCTTATGGCCTTGGTGATTGTCAGGGTTGGCTGCGGTAGTGAGAAAGCCATGTGTTTAAACTGCTAGCTCTGAAAGGGGAGGAGACACATCTTAAATCCCACAGCAGAGAATCACAATTTGCCATATTTTGCAGAAAAGATCTGTAGTGTCTCTTTAGCACAGTTTGTGCTTCTCCTTCTAGTAGATTCTTATTTTCAGGATTCCAAACAATGTTCTAGTTTACCCCCGCCATGATTAATCTTCCTTGATCGTGTGACCTCATTGGACTACTACTAATTTTTCTCTCTCTTTAATGATCAACGTTCTTCAATAAACAGCAAAATTTCCAGACATTTCTCGAGTTCCTGCTTCGTGGCAGTGCCCCACGTTGAATTATAGTGAGGCCGTCTGTGTATCATTATTTGTCCTCTGCGTGCTGCTTCTACAACTACTAAATCTTTCTTTTATTTTTTTCATTCGACAAACCTGTATCAGTGCTTAGAATGCGTCAGGCATGTGGATGAAGTAGGATATGGAGTAGATGGGCCCTGCCCTTGTAACAGGGTCCCCAGTCTAACAGCGATACAGACATTAGATGACACCCTAGTATTACGCCCTTACTAGTGCAAGGGAGGAGTGGTAGAGTCAATTATTATTTTTTTCAGGTTGAGTTGTAGTGTTCGTTTTTCAACTTCATTTTAATTTTTACCAGGATTAAACCATCAAAGGTTCTAGAAAGGTTATATTAAAAAAATGCAGAAACTCCCTGGCCCATCAAACTGCAACTCTTAGTTTCTTTCCCATGCCTGTCCTGTCCTCTCCAGAGGAAGCCACATTCAACAATTTCAGCTATTTCTTTTAGCTTTTATATCTATATTTCTTAAAAAAAAAAGCCATATATTGCTGTTTCTTGATTTATCAATTTTAGATATTACCTTCTTGCTTCCTAATATAAACGATACAATCCCACCTCTCTTTTTTTCCTATCTTTTATCCACCAAATACATTTATATCATATTTTCGGGGGCTTAAATCATTTTCAGTATTTATTTATTTCCTTATGCTTTTGGTATTGTATCTAAAAACTCTGCCAAACCCAAATTCCTCTATTTTATTCTGGAAGTTTATAGTATTGAATTTTACATTTAGGTTTAGGATGAATTTTGAGTTAATTTTTGTGAACAATGTATGGTTTGTGTCTAGATTCATTTTTTTTTTTTTTAAATATGGACTTCCAATGGTTGCAGCACCATTTGTTGGAAAGATATCCATTCTTCATTGAATTGCCTTTGCTCCTTTGTTAAATCTCAGTTGACTGTATTTATATGAATCTATTTCTGGGCTCTCGATTCTGTTCCATTGATCTTTGCGTTTATTCTTTTGCCAAGACCACAGTGTCTTGATTACTGGGGCTTTATAGTAAGTCTTGAAGACAGGTAGTGTCAGTTCTCCAATTTTCTCCTTCTTCTTCAATACTGTGTTGGCTGTTCTTGGTCTTTTGCCTTTCAACATGCTCTTTAGAATCAGTTTGTCAATATCCATAAAATAATCTTCTGGGATTTTGATTAGGTTTGTGTTGAATCTACAGATCGAGCTGGTAAGAATTTACATCTTAACAATTTTGAGTCTTCCAATCTGAATACAGACTATAGCTCCCCTCATTTATATGTCATTTACTTCTTGCGCCAGAGTTTTAACTTTTGCATGTAGATCTTGTATATATTTTTAGATTTATATCTGAGAATTTCAGTTTTTGGGTGCTATTCTTAATGGTATAGTTTTCAATTACAGTTACCAATTGTTCATTGCTAGTATATAGCAAATCAATTGATTTTTACATGTTAACCTTGTATCCAGTGGCTAATTAGTTCCAGGAGTTTTTTTCGTTGTTGTTAATTTTTTGGGACTGTGTGTATAGACAATTACGTCATCTGTGAACCAAGACGGTTTTCTTATTTCTTCTTAATCTATACATACCCTTTACTTTCTTTTCTTGTCTGATTGCACTAGCTAAGACTTCTTGTATGATGCTGAATAGGAATTTTAGTGAGAGGTGACATCCTTCCCTTGTTCCCAATCTTAAGGAAAAATATCCAATTTCCCACCATTTTGTTTGGTCTGAAATGTTTGCAATAAATCTAGCTATCCCAACTTTATTTTGATTAGTATTAGCATGTTATATCTTTTTCCATCCCGTCACTCTTAGTCTACCTGTCTTCAAGTTTAAAGTGGGTTTCTTGTAGGCAACTCACGTTTGGGTATTGTTTCTTTTTTTAATCCACTGTGACAATCTCTACCTTTTAATTGCTGTATTTAGACCATTCCCATTTAAAATGATTATTGATATAGTTGGATTAGTAACTACCCTGTTTGTATTTTCTATTCATTGTACTTGTTTTTTCTTTCCCCTCTTTTATTTTTTCTCTGGTTTAAATTATTTTACATGCTCCTATTTTCTCTTTTCTCTTAAAATATCAATTATTCTTCTTTTTGCAAATTTTTTCTAGTGTTTCCCTAGAGTCGTAATAAAATCCACTTTCAAATATCAATTCATAGGTAGTTCAGATACCTAATATCAATATATTCCCAATTTCCCCTTCCATCCCTTATAACTTCGTTTTCATTCATTTCACTTATCCACATACTATAATCACCCAGTACATTGTTATTATTGTAACTTTGAACACTTCTCTAATAAATCAATTAAGAATAAGAAAAATAAAGCTTTTATGTCACATTTACTTATTCCTTTTTCTATGTTCTTCCTTTCTTATGTATAT